>NW_014569669.1:212384-291994 GCF_001313835.1 Polistes canadensis | reverse complement strand
TATATATATATATATATATATATATATATATAATCGTAACGAATATTCTTTCGTAATAATGTCATAAATCCTTCCGATAACAAGGAAGAAAATACTGCGAGCAATGAATTTTCCCTCACCTATCCCCCTCCCCCTATGCCCGATAAATTTCAAAATTTAAATACTTCGTGCGCTTACCTGGCTAACAATTTCTATCATTTGTACGATATAAAAAAAGATATCCTTTTTATACGTCTTCTTTATAGGAAGTATAATAGAATAGTAGAATAGATGGGCGACCGTTGCGTGGAAGAATACAATTCGTACTAAGGATCGTGAAGACGAGAGCAATATATTTATATTGTTTTTGTTTTTATTATTTTTTCTATAGTCGTCGTCGTCGTCGTCGTGTCGTCATCGTCGTAGTGTCGTCGTCGGTCGTGTTAGTTTATAGTTGGAATCGATTTGCACGCGCGCGCATGCTTGTTTGCGAGATGATGCAAAAATCGTGTATAAATAACGAAGCTTGTTTGTTTACGTTTGCATAACACGATGTATCAGCAACTGCTCGCGTGTAAAAAAGCAAAAAAAAAAAGAAAAAAAAAAATGGGAAAGATAAAGAAAAAGAGAAAGAGAAAATGTGTGAGAGACTTTTAACCGAAACGGCAGACCGTTTCCACGCGGTCTCATAAAAGCGACTATAAAACCCCAGACGGATCGATGACAAGAGTAAACCGAGATTATTCGTAACATCGCGAACTCTCAAACACATACAAACATATATATATATACACACAAACGCGCGAGCTAACATATGAGCACGTTAACGCGGAACGCACGAATACACTTATACAAAGAAAAATGAAAAAGAGTAGGCCTATCAACGATGACGTGCGATAAAATTTCACACTACCTTTCCTACTTACTCGGTATTCTGTTGATAGCTCGTAACGGCCTTAAAACCCTTATCGTCCGTATCGCCGATAGATTCATGTTCTCCACGTTAAGGCAGTATTCTAGTGCGCTGAAAACGATCGAAGAAAAATCATTTTTCTCTCAATACATCCCCCTTTTTATTCATCGGAATTATATTCACCGTCACGTACTAAACCCTCCCTCCCTCTCTTCCTCCCTCACACCTCTCGAAACGAACAAATTCATGTGAGAACCTTGAAAGTTTTCAAACAACTTATATGAAAATAGACTCCTATTAAATTTGACTTTACTGAAACTTCGAAACAAAATCGTTTTTTAATAAATTCATTTATCGAACGATAAAAACAACGTGTTATTCTAACATTGTCTGTTCTATCACATTTTTGTCATCATCTTTTTCTTCTTCTTCTTTTATTTTCAATTTATTTAACAAACAATGTCGAACATTCATCATTCGTGGTTTTTTTTTTATATGTCTAACGAATTTTTCTAGTTAAAATTTCCTTTTTTCTTCGCTATTCTAATTAAGCGAGGTTTAGGTTTATAAGAAAAAAAAAAAAACAAACAACAACAAAAATAAAAAAAGGGAACGCCCGTATGCGTCGTTGTTACAGGCTCGAACACGAGATCAAAGGGTTCACGGAATATAGGTACGAGATTTCATTAAAAATCACGCGAATCGGAAAGAAATTGAATTTTCTTACAGGGAATTCAACGAACGAATTGAAACCCCAAAATGAACGTTATATGAAAACGAAAAAAAAAAAAAAAAAAAAAAAAAAACAAAAACACCAAAATATAAATTCAAAATTAGAAATATGTGTTATCCGGCTAATTTCGTCTCGTGTCGTATCGTAAAATCAATAAATAATAATCAATATTTTCTATAACGCAAAGTTTAACCACGTTTCACCGACATTATTATACGCTACATTCATTCACGAATTCGAAAATAATCGATCGTTCGAGAAATCGTGACGAGACTAACCGAGAACCGAGCAAAAAGAACCAAAATGGAAATTGCGGGATACAAGGTCGCGCCTACATAGCTCGTTGAAAATGAAAAGAAAAAAAGATAAGGTGGTGGGGAAGAAAAAAAACAGAAGGAAAAAAACGTGTAAGATAAAAAGAAGACGCGAAATCGTGCCCTTTTTTAAAACTACTTGCCTTGAAGAGAGACTGAGAGTGAGAGAAAGAAAAAGAGAGAAAGAGAAGGAGAGAGAGAGGAATTCCAAAATAAGAAATAATAAAGTGCCACTTACCCGGCTGCTACTATAAAGAAGTCTAATCTATTCCAGGAGTCAGCGAGATAAGTCCCTTTACCGTATATACCCATTGCCACCATTTTTATCGTCATTTCCAAGGAGAAGAAGGCGAAGATTATGTCGTCGAACATCTGCAAAAAAAAAAGAAAAAGAAAAAAAAAAGAATATATAATATAAGAAGATTAAGGAATTATAAGAATAAGATCCAACTCTAAGGGCTGATGCAAGTTGATGCATGAAGAAAGAAAGCTTGGGATTGGATAGATCGTAGAAGGACTATCAAGGGTATCCAACATGATTGATTGAGAGTACTCGACGAGAGATTCGATTATCGATGAGCATCCTACGACAATGAATTGTGTTTCTGCTCCTTGTATCTCCTCTACTCTTTATTCTATTCCGAGTATCAATTTTGAGATGAACAAGAAACTTTTTCTCTGTCTCTCTCTCTCTCTCTCTCTCTCTCTCTCTCTCGTTTTCTCTTTGACTCTAGTTAGAGATGGACACAAAGATAACCAATTGATTTGACTCGATTGATCAATCGATTATTACCTCGATTGTTCTTCACACCTTTCAATCTATCCTTTCATGCGATAAATTACTTCTTAGATGATAGAATAAAGTAGTCAATATCTTATAATTAATATATATATATGTATTTTTATCAATAATATAAGTATATTTATTTACGTATGTATGTACGTTTTCAAAATGTTAGTTTGATATGAGGGAACTCGTTAGAATATTTGTAATTAGAAATGAATATGTGAGATATAATTAAATTGTTAATACATCATTTTGATGTGTTACTTAATCATTTGAGTGTCAAAAAGGCACAATTGTATTTCTTCTGTTTAATGTTTAATATAAGTGTGCCAATTAATCGGTTAGTTACAATTAACGAGGATAGATTGTTCAATAACACAGAATTGTGAATTGTTTATGAGATTCTCTCGAAAAAAAAGAGACATTGAGGAAAAAAATATTATTTCTTTTTTCTACTCATATATTTTTACGTATTCTTTAAGATCCATTGTCTTACGGAGATATTACGATTATTTATTAACAGTAATAATGAAGATTAACAATTTAAAATGAAAAAGGCAACGATCTATACTGGGTACTTGGCATTTAAATGTTCTCAGAAATACCGTGACATTAAAACGATTAAGATCGCATAACAGATTGATAATCTAACGTGCTTACCTGTAATATTTTGCACCTATTCGTCACGCATTGGTCGTCCACGCAAGGCTGATACATTCCTAGCGTAATGCAGTTGAGAAGAATCACCATCATGCTGACTCTTTCGAACCACGTAAATCTCTCGGTTAAGGAAAAAATCATTTATCATCTTTTTTCTCAAATAGAAAGGAATGAAAAGAAATAAATAAATAAAAGAGAACAAAAAATGGGACTTTGTCACACATATAATACACATGTCAAGATAAATTCATGTTCCAGGGCGCGTTGTAGCGTTGATAAACGGCAAGATGGACAAAAAAGTAGACTTCCCTTTTCGGTAACACGCAACGAAATTATTTCGACTTAGAAGAGAGAAGAACACTCGAACGGCGTAATTAAAAACATAGGGAGCGTTGAAAAGCGCTTTCATAAAATGTAGGTTAAAGCGACATTAAGAGTATACCTATATGTACATAGGCGTACAACGACGATTCATTGTGAGAAGTTGTTTATGTTAAAGAGAGAGAGAACGGAATGTTGCAAAAGGAATTGCTTTGGGTCCGAACGAAACAGAAACTTGTATCACGGAATCGTCGATAACCAGCCAGCCAACCAACCAACCAACCAACCAACCAACCAACCATCTCCTACAACGAAATATTATACCATTGTTAAATGCAAGTAGGTGATACAATGGTCCTGACAATGAGTTAAGAATTTCTTTATACAATGCCTTCAATTTGTTTCCCCTGCTTCGTCTTCTTCTTCTTCTTGTTCATCTCCTAAGGAGTACCGCATCGAATGAAAAGCAGAGATTATGAATGGACCAAGAGAGTATCCAAAGAGAAGTTTTAAATGCATCGTAAGAAGAAACCCTTACGGCGATATCTTACGTATTCTCTCTTATCGTTAAACCGATATATTCGTTCGCGACTCTGTTCTAACTTCAAAATCGATTTTTATCTTATATTTTTATCTCCCTCTCTCTCTCTCTCTCTCTCTCTCTCAATCTTTCTCTTTTTTATTACCCCTCTCATGAATTAATTATTATCATATATAATCTGATATATCAGGTATAAGAGAATTAATTCGTTACATTGATAATTCATTGTATCAAAATCGTCGTTGTTTTTATTTTTGTTTCTGTTTTTTTTTTGTTTTTGCGTCAAAGAATTCGGCTCAATTGCATAAAAGATGGATCAAAGTCATCGACAATAATGCATGTGTACGATTACTTCACAAGTAAATATTAAATTTATTAAGATTTGATATTAATCGCGAATTTTAATTGCTACGCTTAAAATAATATATATATATGTGTGTACGTTGTTTCGCATAATATTTTTCTTTTGTTGTTTTTTCATTTTATTTTCTACGTTCCGAACAATACTCGTATCATTTATCTTATATTTAACTTACAAACATGCCACGTGTTTGTCTAGAGACACGCATCCCGATGATTATATAGGTAATGGCGAGTTAGAATTATTCAAACTGTCCTTTTACCTAAGCCAATATACTTTGAACATCAACTCTAATATATATAAAATATCATACATATATATGTGCTTTGTCCATAAGTTGAAAAAGATTTGTTTGCCAGTAGTATAGCTTTAAATTAAAACCGTTCATTCGTATGTACCATTTAACTTACGATTGTTACATATATCTAATATGCTCGAATTAAGATAAAACCTTTTTACCAGTTTTTCTTCATTGAAATTCGTTATACGGTATTTCTCACATGACGGGAAAACATCGATCGATGAAAATAAACTTCGACCATAATCTTCTGGTCGATCGCCGTTGCCAAGTGACTATTATCTAAACACTTCACTTACGATAGGACAATTTAACTCTATCCAAATGCATTACCATAAAATCTGATATTGGATAATTAAATGTAACTTCGTTCGATCGTTTCGATTGATTTTTCTTTTTTCATTTTTTTTCTTTACTTTTCGAGAATCTAAAAATTAAAGGGTTTTTCATAGAAGGATAAAATTCATTTGCTAAGGATAAATTAATATTTTATGTGCTAGAACGTTGAGGGGTAAAGAAAACAAAAAAGAAAAGAAGAAAATTGGTAGGTAAAATAATAAAAAGAATAGGAAAGAAAAAAGAAGAAAAAAAAAAAAAGAAAGGAAAACAAAAAATCGATTAACCGATGTCGCATGGCAGACGTGTTTTTTTTTAAACGTATAGAAAAGTGTACGGAAGAGGTAATTGGCCTTCTCTTGACTTATAGTAGAACAATGCATAACGTCAGAAAGGAGATCGCGTGACTGTTACCGAACACGCAAGATTATAAATTATTTCCCTCGAGAAAACGAAGAGCGTTACCGGGATTTTAAATAAAATGACATTTAGCCAGTTATCTATCCATCTATCTATGTGTTTGTGTCTACGGAAGGGATGAATTTCTGAGAAACAAGTTGGCGACTTATTTCGAAAGAATTTTCGAGGATAGATAAGGTAACGCGTAGACCGTTAAAATTCGTTGTTTCCGTAATAAAAATGCGCCTGGTATCCTCGGGCGTTAGCATAATTGGATGGAAAATTCAAATACGCCAGCGGGTTAAGTAAACAATTTGGAAAGTGTTACGGTGTTTCTTTACGTCCTTATTTCTTCTTTCTAGATAAAATAAAGAAAGAGAGAAATGTTTTACAATATTAATATTTAAATTATATTATCTTACTTTCATTTATATTTCAAGATGCGCGAAACGAGGACGTAAAAATATATATATATATGAAATGAGAAAAATAATATCTTTCTTACCGCGCGAGAAATTACTTTTAATTAATTTATTTATAATATCTCTATACGCGTGTGTGTGTGTGTGTGTGTGTGTGTGTCACGAAGGAATCGAAAAAAAAATCGAATTTTGTTTCTCGCTGAACGATCGAATCGAAAAGTAAAAGTTCGACGAAACGGAATAAAAAAGGGTTAAATAAATTCAACGATGTATCCTCACACGGAATACATGTATTTCCCCGTGTGCACAGCACAGTAAGGGAGACGAAATTTTTTTTCTAGGTCAGTGATACTTTTAGCACGAGAATAAGCGGCCGAGACGCGCGAGGAAACGTGCAAGATTGAAACTACTGCAGCAAGAATATTCCGTTTTTCTTCGCTTGACTTAGAGTCCCCATTTGTACACGATTTATGAGTGTTCCGTCGTCGGATTAGATATCTTACGGTTGGTTACTTTTAAAAGAAAGAAAGAAAGGAAGAAAGAAAGAAAAAAAGAAAGAAGAGAGAGAGATAAAATCTTTCGATAAAAGAAAATGATATCGAGCCTTAATTAGCGTTTTATTGTTTCATTCAATCCTTTTTAAACCCTCGCAATTTTAACGTTAAATAGAAATAACAAATCTTTAAATTGTAAAAGTTTCATAGTTGCGCGCAAAAAAAAAAAGAAAAAAAGAAAAAGAAAAGAAATGTTCATCACGCTTTTAAAAATAATCTCCCGTTGAAATCTCTAATTGGATTTTGTTATCAAAGCTATTTAGAAGAGAAAGGTACGCAACGGTAAGGTGAAAAAAAAAATCTCCCAACTGTGAGGATGTAAAGTAAAGTTGTAGGTAAAGTAACAGAGGGGTAAAAGTAAAGTTGGATAAAACGAAGCCACACGTATGAATTCTACGTGTAGATTCGCACAAAAGCACAGGAATATGACATATCCGATAAAGAACATGCGCCTGTTAAATCCAGTGACGCGCATTGGAGAAAGTTTGTTAGGCGAAGGACAAGATAAAGGAAGACAGAGAGAGATAGATATATATATATAGAGAGAGAGAGAGAGAAGAGAGAAAAGGGTCTCAACTCCTTAAGTAAAAGCCCATGAAACTTCTCTCCTTTTATCTTTCGCACCGTAGTAGCCTATAAAGTCCGTTCCTCCCTAAAAGATCCAACAAACTTTGCCTATCCGGTAAGACTATTAGAGAATTTATTATCCTTTGAAAATCAACATTTTTTTTTCTAGGACAAATAATAAACGAAACTTTGTTAACCGATAATAAAAAGAAAAAAAAGTAATAAGTAGATAAAACGAGACAATTACCCCCATCGTTTGTACCATCATTTGTTAATTTTATCAATTTATCATTTCGCAATTTGTTTTTTTTTCTTTTTTTTTATACCATCAAAATAATCGAATAAATTGTCTCTCTGGCAACGATTTTAGAAACGACATTTCGCCTCGTTCAATTTACTTCGAAATATTTTCTTTACTTTTTCGTGACGTAAACGGGACGTCGTACTACTGTTCCATGGATTTCAGCTTCCATTAAAACGTACTCTGTGGCTGCATTCAAGCGCCACCAGTAAATCATACGTCGGGCAAGCTTACCAAATGGTAGTTGTGTCGTACCAATGTTGCGTATAATACCATGCCGTTTGTCCCTTTTTCCTCTCTCTCTCTTTCTCTTTCTCTTTCTCTTTCTCTCTCTTTTTCTCTTTCTTTATTATGTACCTTTTTTCTCCTTATTCCTTCCCTTCGACTAAAACAAGAACTGTAGTCTTCGAGTCGAGTAAATACGAATAGGAATGTGCTAGCAAACAGTTGTTGAGTTATAGGAGCCTAGCTTTAACCTGAACCAGACCGTCCAACTAACGAGAGAGGGAGAGAGAGAGAGAGAGAAAGACAAACTTCTAAACGACTAAAGTTTGTATTAATTACGTCGTTCTTCGAGGAAACGTGATATACGAAAGCTGAACAACGAAACGGTAGAAACCTCATCTTTAGCACGCACGATATATTGAAATATCTATCTGTAATATATATACCTTTCCCATGATATATCAAGTTATGGTGAATAAATAATATTATTAAAGGAAATCTTATACTTTATATTGAATTTTGTTATTAAGGTATATTACGAAGTTTCGTACCAACAACTTTAGCAACTTTATTAAAATATCTCTATATTTAGAAAATGAAGAGAAGAGAATAAACACGAACAAGAGAAAGATATAGATATATAGATAGATAGATAGATAGAGAAAGAGAGAGAGAGAAAATTACAAATTGAAATTGATACGCGTTGAAAAATAAATGACGTGGCAAGGTAAGAAGATCTGTCGGAGTTAGGTAAAATGAAGGTATGAATTCCAAACAAAGCATCGGGGTTTGTAACGTTGCGAGGGAAGAGAATGAAAAAAGGGAAGAGAGAACAAAATATAAAGGGGAGGGTGGGGTGGGGGATGTGAAGGAAAAAAAGGGCTCGACTAAACAACACGAACGAGAAATTGAACGCACGTTGGTACAAATTGCGTAAGATAAAAAAAACAAGCCAAGAGACATTCTTTATATCTATCTCTCTGTGTATATTTAAATAAATGTGTATAGGTGTATGTATGTATATATAATGTATGTATACATGTATGTACATATGTGCGTGTGAATGAGAAGAGCGTCATTGAAAAGCAACGCGTGGACGACAACGCGTTTGACCTAACGCGACCAGAGAAGAAGCCAGCTGGTATCGGACTTTTCTCGCTTCCCGTATTACAACCTACACAATTTTATATATAGTACCTGATCAATTACTCTTCGATAGACGCCATAGAAGACGGCACACGTTCGCGTCGACGCAAAATGCATCTTGATGTTTCTTAAGCGTTCGCGAAAGCGTGATATACATACGCGTACAATGTATATATACTTTCTTCTTATCCATCAGAACATCTGTTTTCTTGCTTCTCACTCTCTTTCTTTCTCTCTCTTTCTCTCTACAATCTCTCTCGTTTCTAAGAATCCAGTTGATCTCAAAGAATGGCCTATCAATGTGCGAGCTCTAGTTTATATGAAACCTATGTACCTACATAACAGCAGACACGTCAAACACGCGGTTTGCCGACAAGTGGTCCGCGGTTAAACACAAAAATTTTGTTACTGGCGATATATTATGGTGTAATGTTTTATTCTTGTAATTTATATGTTTTTTTCTTTTTTTTTTTTTTAATACGATTACATCTCGTACGTTCATGTATTATTAATACTGCAAGCAAAATTTGTTTCCTTTTCTTTGTGTTGTTGTTGTTTTTAAATGTAGCGGCCTTTCTTCGACGATAAACAAATTGGATACGACGGCTTTAAACTAGACGACAGATAGATAAACTCGTTGATTTCAACTATCGAATTATCGAATTTATTTGTCGCATTTTAATCCGTTAGAACGAAATATGTCCGGAAAAAAAAAAAAAAAGAAAAAAATAACAAAATAAAAAGAAACGACTACTGTTCTCGTTGTATTTTTATTATCGTAAAAAAGTTGAAATTGTTTTTAGTAGGTGTATCGATGTTTTTACGTCACCGATATATCGGGGCAAATAAATCATCGCAAATATTCCATTTTTCACGTGGTGTATTTACAAAGGCACGCTCGCTTATCAAACTTTCGTTACTGTCGATAACAACAACAACACACAACAACAAAATCTATTCTATTTTTCTTCCACGTGTCTCAAGCATATGTTATCGATAATATCAAAAAGAACAAAACTCTGGATACTACATGAACAAAAAAAAAAAACAAAAAAAAAAAAGAAACTCAATTTAATCCAAGAAATAATCGTAGCAACCCCCATTCCTTGATATTACAAGGAATAAAATAGTTTTTATCGATGTTCCCTTGCATCGTCACCGATATTATCTTCCAATAATATTTCAGTTTTCGCATAAGCATTTGCGTGTCATCACTTATCATGCTTTCGTTATGCTATCAATAAAAAAATATTACTCGAGTATTCCATTTGCCCATCCTTCGATTCTTCGGGGAACATATGCTATTGATAAGAATCAAAAAAGGTAGAAAATTTTCGACCAGCAGGTATCTATACGTGGCGAGACAATCTCAATATAATCGAAGAAGTTGGTCGTAAGGGATACACCAGCTCGTTTCTTGATATTACAAGGGTAACTCGATTTCAGTGACCAACAAGCAAGTGGTAGGCAGATTGTGAGAAATCTCCTGCGTTATCTACTTTCTACAAACGTGCGGAGTGTGTCCGATCAATAAACGACTCGCCTCCGCCTTTTCCTCTCTCTCTCTCTCTCTCTCTCTCTCTCTCTCACTCTTTCTCTCTAAAACACTCATCCCTGTGCATCACTCGCATCTTGGACGCCTCGTCACGGTTCTACCCTTTAAACGTAAAAACATGAGATGCAACGTAACTTCTTGAGAAGAAAAAAAAACTCTTTCTCTCTCTCTCTCTCTCTCTCTCTCTCTCTCTCTCACACACACACTTTCCCTATCTATCTGTCTGTCTATTTTTTTTTTTTTTACTTTATTTTTTGAATCAACGGGTATGCCTAATACTATACCTTTTTCTATCTTTTTCATTCATCCAGTCCTATCTCTAACAAACGATCGAAAACGATAACGAGCGTTTTATCGAGAACAAGCCACTTTCACGTAACTCGATTCGTGTTGCTCGAACACGAGGGAGGAACACGATAACACGAGGGTGCAGGACCTTTTCGGCACGAGAATATAATCGTGGTAGGGGAAATGTTTGACCAAGGATGTTAAAACACAGATACGTGGGTTTAGATAACGGCGAATGAAATAGAGAAAGAGATAGGATGATGATTCTCTTCTAGTAGCTCGTGAAAGAGAAAGAGAGAGAAAGAGAGAGAGAGAGAGAGAGAGAGAGAGAGAGAGAGAGAGAGAGAGAGAGGTCAGGCGTGCGCAGAATCGTACACATCGCTTATTCGTTCTCTCCATTATCATATTCGATCAATGCCACGAAATATATCGATATTTTATCCCCATTGAACTGTACTTTCCTATTCTTCTTTTCCCTTATATCCCTTCGTCGTCGTTTTCTTCTTCTTCTTCTTTTTCTTTTTCTTTTTTTTCTTTTTCTTTTTCTATTTTTCTTCTACTTTTTTGTTTTCTCTTTTGAATCCACCCTCATCCCTATTTTCACCCAACCTGCTTATTATTTACTTCTACTTTTTTTTCTTCTCTCTCTCTCTCTCTTTTTCTTTGCAGACAAAAACGCACGACCCACCACCGACGAGAAATTGAACCGTCGTTCCTTGCGAGTTCCACAATTTTTTTTTTTTCCTTTTACTTTTTCCTTTTCTTTTCGTTTTTTCTTTTCGTTTCGTTTCTTTTCTTTTCTTTTCTTTTTTCGTCGAGCTGAATAAAATATGAAAGTTAATGCCTCGTTCGCGCGACGCGCATGAGCGTTAGACAAATTTCAGTGGTATATGATGTTTCGTGATTAAAATGTTCCCGGTTTTAAGATAATGGAATGTTGAAAAATAAATGACGAACAAATGGATTTTTTTGGGAGAGGGGGCAACGGCGACAGGGTAAGAGAAAGGAAACGATATTATTTTTATTAATATAATCCGTATGCGCGTAAAAGCGCATTTAAATGTAAAACAAATTTCCTCCCTGCCCCACACCCCCACCACCACCACCACCCATACCATCCAATTTTATTATCTATTTGGCAGATAAAACGTAAGTTACATGGATATTTAATGTAAATATTGAATTTATTACGAATATTATAGAAAGAAAGAAAAAGAAAAAAGAAAAGGTAAACAATTCGGTACGTCAAGCACACGGGATTCTCGTGTCTCGTGCACGAGAGTTTAATATAAATTTTTCGTTGAACTCAAAGAGTTCGATATTAGCAACCGGTGCATACTCGAGACAAACGCGCGCTCAGGAAACAGCAACAGATATATGCACGTATGTATACTACGAAAAAAAAAAAAAAAAGGAGTATAAATCCTATATTAAAATATTTATCAAAAGTTGATTGCGAGTAAAAAAGAAAATACGTGTAAAAGAAAAATGATGCATGAGAGTAAGAGTAATAGGAGGAGGACGAGGAGGAGGAGGAAGTGGGAGGAGGGGGCGGGGAATTATTAAAAAACAACTGTAACGGCAAACAATGTAACACGTATAAGATTAAAAGCTTTCTTACTTTGACCAAACACTCTGACATTGTAACTATACACATACAAAGAGAATGGCACTCGCGCACCGAAATGCAAACGAAGCGTGGCGCGAGTCGGGTACTCCAAAGCAAATACTTGCTCGTAGCTTCGGATGGTTTGTAGGTAGGTAGGTAGGTAGGTAGGTAGGTAGGTAGGTAGATAGGTAGGTAGCAAGCGAACGAGCAAACCCGTCAAATGGAGACACTTGGCTACAGTAGCACTTACAATTAGCCGCTATCAGCACTATCCTCGATGTTAGAGCTAACGAGGTATCCTTAATGGCAAGTACTAGGTATATAACTGACTAACGATCGTTCATTCCTCCGATCCACGATCCTTAACTTTTCTTATTAAGAAACGTATCTGTTAAATAAATACTATATTATCTTTTATATTTATTTAGGGAAAATATTCACATTACATTTTTAACGGTCGTAATATTATCAGTAAGAAGGAATCAAAACATCGAGCAAAGACAAAAAAAAAAAAAAACAAGAAACAAAAATAATACCAAGAGAAAACTTTTTCCCCAATCGATAATAACATTTTTTAAAAAACACGACAAAAGAAAAAATTTGTTTATTAGTAATAGAAATATAATTGATAATATTATAATGGGAAATCGTACGTTAAGCTATACATCTTTGTGTGAAGATATATTTCGGTAAACACACGTAGGATGTTCGAAAAGCTTCGTACGAGGACATCGATCAAGGCTCCCCCCTCCCATCCCCTTTGTACTCTTAGGAATTCACCAACGGCTGATGATATGGAGGATCGATCCAACAACACAGCTAACACCGAGCTCCGAGACCTAAATCGCCGTAAAAATCCACTTTTATATTGCCTTTTAGTCCTCCCTCTTTTCGGCGCCTCTCTTTCCTCCTTTTCTTCATTCCTCCCTTCCACCCGCCCGCTCCTCCAATCTCCCAGATTTCGCGCCTGCCTATTACACCTCTTTTCTCTCTCTCTCTCTTTCTCACCCCCTCTCTTCTTCATCTTCTTCTTCTTCTTCTTCTTCTTCTTCTGCTTCTGCTTCCTTCCTTCCTTCCTTCCTTCCTTCCTTCTCTTGCACGAAATAGCTCGAAGCGGAAGTATGCAGCACTATGAAAGAGTAGCGTAAAATAGGAACAAAGAAGAAAATCATAAAATAGTATTCCTTGCCGCACACGCTCGGTTGGTTACCTACCGAGAAAATTTATAACCAAATCGCTAAGCGCCAATTTCTCTTTCTTTTAAAGTCTCTTATTCGAAGAAATATGCTATCCCCCCTTGGTCCTTTGTCATCTAATATTCCATTATCTTTCTCTATTTCTCTTCTTATTTCTTTTAGGTTCTTTCTTTTTTTCAAAACCATTGCCAACTAAAATCACGATCAAAAAGTTGTATCTATCGCCTTGGAGAGTTTTGTTTTAAATCTAATTTCTATAATATAATTATATTCGGATTTTGAATATATTTTCTCTGAAAAAAAAAAAAAAGAAGAAGAAAAAGTAAAAAGGGAAGGTAAAAAAAGAATTTTCCGATTGAGATCACAAAGAAATTGTCGCGAAACGTTATCGCATAAATCAAATCAGAGTGCTACGAACTTTTGATCGAATTTGTATATTTATTGGCAACCGAAGCGAAAATACGTGCCTCAACGGACGAGCATAAATATTTCGAAACTTCTTTTTATCGTTCGCCATTGTCGGGGTATAAAATTTGTAACCTATCTAGTGATTTTGAAAAAGAAGAAAAAAAGAAGAACACACAATTACAATATTTCTCTCTCTCTCTCTCTCTCTCAAAGCGATTAACCGCGCGCACAGTGTAGTAAGTCATTTCGATAATTGAATCTAAACGCATCCGAGAAACGAATGAAGTACAAATGCGAGCACGAATTATTACGAACGAAACGATCAACGCATTATCAACGACAACGAAAACGATGAACGAACGAACAAAATATAAATAAAAAAAAAAATGAATTCCTTTTATCGGTTTTCATTGGAATAAAAATATAAAAGGTAGAGCTCTTAAAGTGAAAAAGTTCGAACGACCGATTTCACATTCTCACATTACGACAATATCACCAATGTGTACCTTTAAAACCGTACTTGTTAATACAAAAAAATAATACAATTTTTACGATAATTAAAAATATTTCTAACATGTTGTACGCGTATTAATTATTGTGAGTGATTAATGTTCCCGACGGAAACAATCCGCCGGTTATTAACAGTTACAATCGTTGAAAACGGAATACTTTTTGTTGTTATAATACGGACTACGTTGTTGAATACGCAAGGTATAACTACAATAAGTTATAACAAAAAAAAAAAAAACAAAAATAATAAAACGTATGTATACGCTTTCAGTCAACACAGAGATAACTTTAGCTGGACACGTATATGCGTCCGTAGTACTCAAAGGGGTTAAAGGTAGATTAGAAATTTCAACTGACCCAGTTAAACCAAATTCTACAACGTCCGATAGAAATGTGGTCTGCGATGAGACGTGATAAAAAAAAGAAAAAAAAAGAAGAAGAAAAAAAAAATAGGATAACACATACATACAGAAAGGACGAGCAAGTTCGCATAAAATACACGTCGAGATCCTGTTGAACAAAATCAATCACGCAGGATGATTCGAAATAGAGGCAGCCAACCTCGGATCAAATCCTTCTAACGTAGACGAAATATATGAAACGTCTAGATACGTAGGTACGAGGTATTCCTATTGAATACGACGTTATTTCATATTCCTCTGGTCTCTTCGAACGCGTTTTCGGTCGCGACGATACGTCGTCGCCCTATTTAACTTTTCTCGAAATTTCGTGTTAGCTTGAAACTTCATCCCTTTCACGCTCTACACGTTTTCTTAAAAGACAAATCAGACATAGGGCGGTTCGTAAATAACGAGAGAGAGGGAGAGAGAGAGAAGGGGGAATGTATTACGAACAAAAAGTACATATTTGTTCGTACGCAAACGTACATACGTTTACACAAATATATACGTGTACGTGTATGTGTCTACGTGCTACGTACACGTTCTATCGACTTTTTCGCTTCGGACCTCGCTTCTCAAATATTTAACGATTGTGTAACCCGCGCGACCCATAAGCGATTTACATTAGAGAGAGAGAGAGAAAGAGAGAGATAGAGAGAGAGAGAGAGTGAAAGAAAAAGAGAGTATATTGTTCTAACTCGTATCTATACGCAATAAACCGCTAGTAGTCATTTAACCGCAGGACGACGATTTCTTTGAAAACGTCGCTTTTCATTTCTACGAGGGGAGATTAAAAGGTTCGATATAGGTATAGATACCTATGGGGTGGTATGGTACGGGCGTCATATAAAGAAAATTGACGATACGATCGAAGAGCACTTTAATCGAATTTAATTTATCGGCTCGGAGAACTCGGATAAGACAATATAACGATAATTCCGATAAACCACGCGCGCCCGTTTCACGTTATATGTATTCGTAACGTCCAATTTAGGGTTCCACTACTGTAACTCGTCTAATTATTATCCGACACTACGACCTTCGATCGATCGATCGATAGATAGATAGATAGATAGATAGATAGATAGATTTGTCTCGGTGCATTTCCATCCATCGTCGAGGGCATAGAAGAAAATCGGCAAAACTTTTCGACATAAAAACTATATCAAGTTTTTTACGAGATAAAATGAGAGAAAAGAAGATTAGATAACGTTAGATAGAAAATTTACGATACCTTACGAAAGTTTATCCAAATAGATACTGGTGGTAGTAAACAAGTAGTAAGAACTTTGAATGTAACTACTTTTCTTTTTTTCTTTTTTTTGTTTTTATTTGCACTCTTCCCGTTTTTCGACGGGACGGATTATAAAGAAACTCTCGAAAGAATAAAAGTGAAAAAAAAAAAAAATAGATCAAGGGAAGAAGAAAAAAGGGGAAGAAACACAAAAGCAATTGGTTTACATCACTTACTAGAAACTAGATAGATAGATAGGTAGGTAGGTAGGTAAAGGTGTCCGTGTCTCTCTCTCTCTCTCCCTCTTTCTCTTATCGATGCCGCCACGTTTTAGTTCATTTATCGCGAAGCTTAATAGACAATCAAGCTGACGACGGGAGGACTAACGGGCAAATTGTTTCAATCGACTAAAGCTTCCGGTAACCGAACTTCGCCGCCAAGATTGGAACCCCGTCTCTCGTTCTTTAATTATTATTCTTCGTTTTTCCAATCGCCTTTGCTGGCTGGGGTTTGGCTGAAGTTTATTAGCTAATACGAGGGAAGGAAAAGTCGCGAATCACGACATGATATATATATATATGCGTAGTCGACAAATCTAAAAAAAGAAAAAAAAACAAAAGAAAAGAATTAAAAACAAAAAAGGGGGTGTAGGCGAGGGAAGAAGGAATCGGTGAGGGGAAAGTATATACGAAGGCAAAAATAAGAAATTAGGAAAAAAGAAAAAAGAGGAGAAGGAGAACGGGGAAGGGGAGGGGGGATATAGGAAGAAGAAGAAAAAAAAAAATAAAGAAAAGGGAAGAAAAAGCGAATAAAAGACGCGACGAATCGCGAAATGCTTGGCCCGCATTCGCAGTCACCCATTGTCCGCCCGCACACAATGGGGGAGAATATCTTTCTGCTGGCGCTTGTTGCTCCCCGATCCTGGTACTGACTAAACTTTGCCCGCAGACCACGTGCGTCCCTTACCGTTACTACCCTGTCTGTAATTTCGCGCACAAACGGCCACGTACAAACGCGCGGCGCGGTTACCCTCCTACAGACGAATATATATATATATATATATACCTATGTATTTATAAGGATAGAAGGAACGTACGGAATGGAAAGAAAGAAGAGAGGGTTGAAATAAAGGGAAAAGAAAAGAGAGATAAAGAGAGAGAGAGAGAGAGATTGAAACGAGACTGGAACATCAAGGGTGATGGGAGTATATGTAGTAGGAATAAAAAGAAAGAGAATGAGAATGAGAGAGTGGAAGAAGTGAAGGAGAAACCGTGCAACAGTAGAAGGTGGTAATCACGCGCGCATGGTAGGGTTCGCCTGGGGATAGGTCAATCAATGACCTATTTAAGGTGATGTCAGCAGTACAGCTTCGCATATCGAGCTTCCGCTCGCGCGCGCAACAAGAGAAAGGGGATGAGAAAAAAGAGAGAAAGGAAGGAATGGAAAGGTTTGCGATTCGCCTCTTTTCCGGAACGTCCTGTGACGTAGACCCCCTTTTCTTCGAAGAGACTCAACTACATTGGATTTCCTTTCCGAGATACACCGATATTAAATTATTATAGAACGTAACGCGAAAAGTTTCCACATTTTCTCTCCCCCCCTCTCTCACTCTCTCTCTCTCTCTCTTTGTTTTTGTTCTTTATTTAGACATATTTAGACACAAGTATACTTGACGAAGAATCCAACGCAAATCATGTCTGTCTATCCATCAACCGACATTGTCTACTTGGATGGTAACATATTCGAATGCGTTTCCGAGTGTCGAGTAAAACGTTTGTCTAGATCGGCACTATCTACTTTGCTCTTAACGTGCCTGCCTGCCTTTCGTGATCGTTTTGTTTAGCCGGATAGGAAATATACCTTGGTATTATAAAGAAGAGAGAGAGAGAGAGAGAGAGAGAAAGAGAGAGAGAAAGAAAGAGACGGACGGATCCGGAAAACTTTGAAGCATCTAAGCGAATAGGCAGGAATAGTAGTCATGGACGTTTTAGCGATGGGTAAGCATCGCTAAAATTAGAGATAATAAAACAAGAACGGGGCGAGCTTACGCGATGACCGATTCGTAAAAGGACTCTTGGAACGTGGATATTTACGTTGAATGTTGTGACAAGCTACGTGCACATGATTTTACTTAAACACTAATACGAATACGCAAAAATTCAATGTAGCGTAAATCTAAAATAAAAAAAAAGAAACACACGCACACATAAAATCGTAAATGCACAATCGATGAGACGATTAGTAATCTTTTAAAAAAGGAAATTACGTATGTAGAAAATTGGTGACTAGTTTGAAAAAAATGTTTTTTAAAGTTTCTTCTCACCCCTTCCTCTTTCTCTCTCTCTCTCTCTCTCTCTCTCTCTCTTTCTTTCTTTCTTTCTCGTGAACTCGATACGATAGTCGAACGAAAAACATTATAGAAGGCATGCACGACTAAGACGTATTCTTAGCGCGCTTGAAAATTTTCCCTCGCACCGAATTACACGGGAAACACATTACGCGGGAAGCGGACCGAAGACGTTAGCTACTTTCTCTCGTAGGAAAAAACTTTAGCGAATTTTCACGAGGGAATTTTGGTAATTCGATCAACGAGGGTAGGTAGACATAGATGAGGCGTAAAATATACGCGAGTTTAGAGGAAAGGAACGAAAGAAAAAAAGAAAAGAAATAAAAAGATTCTTTCGACAAAAAAACAAACGACACCAACAAGAATTCCGATCGCAATAAGTAAACACTTTCTTCCTTTCTCTCTCCACCTTTTTTTTTTCTTTCCTTTCTAATTCCATTAAAAAATAAATCCCTATCGTCGTCCTCCTCTTTAGATACGTGTATATATATTCGCACGTATCCAGTGGTTTACGTTTATTTTTGCATGATTACGATGAACACACGTGGAAATAGTTGAAAAGCGACGAAGAAACGCGTATAAAGAAATACATACTTACGATGATAAAAGGAAAGAGAAAAAAAAAAAAAAGATAAAAAAAATAAATAATATTAGTAATATCCCGGATAGAGAATAAAACAGACTCACCTAGAGAGTAGCAATATGAGAAAATCTTCATTCCATATTCCCAATAGTAGATTAAACACCAATAAAAATACATTCGCATACCGTATTATATATTTCTTTAGAACGGTATCGATATTAAATAAAAGAAAAAAAAAAGCTTCCAAAAGGATATGGGTTGGTGATGAGCGCGAGACACCAGTTGCGCGGTCGTGTAGTCTGGTCGAGGTAACGCAGAGCAACGGGCACAAAACCTGGATAGGGTAGTTCTTCACCGTCTTCATCATCATCATCATCATCATCATCATCATCGTCGTCATCGTCATCATCGTCATCGTCATCATCATCATCATCATCATCATCATCATCATCATCGTCCTCCTCGTCGTCCTCATCTTCATCCTCGTCTTCTTCATCGTCCTCCTCCTCCTCCTCCTCCTCCTCCTCGTCATCATCCATTTCATGTATTCGACGATCTTCGTTGATTCTACGTAAACGTTCGTCGATTTCAGCATCCTCTAGATCGTTCGTTTCCCGGCCAACGACCGGTCGACGTTCGCTCGTCGCAGGAGCTCCATCCTCGTCCTCGTCGTCCTCCAGGTCACTCAGCTCGGCCACGTCGCTATCCGATCCTTGCTCGCCACTCGTAGCCTTCGTCGGCGAACGATACCGATATCCTTGTGGATAATGCGTGGACATTTTCTTTCTCTCTCTCTCTCTCTCTCTCTCCCTCTCTCTCTCTTTTTTTCTCTCTTTCTTCCCCTTACTTCTCGAGCTGCTTTACTTCCACTCAAGAGACGCCGACAGAAACGTCGGGGCGACCTCGATCAGCTCCTCTTCGTCCTCGTCCTCGTCGTCGTCCTCGTCGTCCTCGTCGTCGTAGTTCGATCTCGTCCACGATTCGTCGCTCACGCTTTCCTCATCGGCAGACGACGTGAAACGACGCGGTAAGTAGCAGCTCTCTTCGATGGTAACAACACGGCCGTCCTCGAGATCGACAAGAATGGTCGCCGGGGTGACATCGAGGACGGACCGTTCCTCTTCTTCTTATTATTATTCTGCTTCTCTTCTTCTTCTTCTTCTTCTTCTTCTTCTTCTTCCTCTACTCTCGCGTCGATCCTTCGTCCCCTCGAAAAAGAGAGGAAGAGAATAAAAGGAGAACGGAGGGGAGAGAGAGAGAGAGAGAGAGCGAGAGAGAGAAAGATAAATAGAAATATACGAATAGAAGAATAGAGAGAGAAAGAGTGGGAAGAGGGAAGGGAGGGAGAGAGAGAGAGAGAGAGAGAGAGGGAGGGAGGAGGGAAGGTACTTGTTTCACCCTCCGTTCGTTGGTACGTCGCACCGTAGACGAAATTTACGTCAACTGTGCTCGCACCCGGAGCTTTCGAGCAACTTCGTCATCGAGGATGTTCCAGCTTTAGCCGGGAGAGAAAAAGCGCTTTGATTTATTTTCACGCCGTCCTGAAAGACTCGGCAACGGCAACACCACCAACACCAGCAACAGCAGCAGCAGTAGCAGCAAAAGCAACAACCAACCACGAGATGGTTACCCTTTCTTTTTTTTTCTTTTTCTTTTTTTTCTTTTTTCTTCCTCCTCTTGATCTTGTTTTCACTGTATTATAGCTTTACCGGTATAACCAACGTCGATTCGACGTCGAGGCCACGTCGTTCCGGATTTTCGTGATCGAAACAGCGGCCGAATATCGGCCTGCCGCATCTTGCGCCGTAGAGAGTAGAAGTCGAGAAGAGTCAGAGCAGGATCCAAATGCGTGACCGTTCAGCACAAGACGCGCCTGCCCGGTTCTCTTCTTCCTCCACCTGCGTTACCACTTTCTTGTCTCTCTCTCTCTCTCTCTCTCTCTTTATTTCGCTGCTACCCTCTTTCGCTGGATTATTCCTTCTTTCATCTCTTACTTCTTCTTTTTTTTTCTTTTTCACCTATATATATATATATAAATTATATCTCTACAAATGAACTTTCTTTCTATATCCTACGTATACGCGTAAATACCTGCGTTATAGTATACGTATATGCTTATGCATAGAAAGTTCACGTAAAGATAGAGAAAAAACTGGGGATGTTTTTCGCGCGAATTAACCGCGTGCCGTCCCGCGCGTGGATCACGCAGAAAGTTTACTCTCTTTCGTCGTTTCGCACGACTAACAACTGCTCTAGATCTATATGTCTATTCATCTATTTATCTATTTATCTATCTATATGTATATATATATCTATCTATCTATCTATATTTCTATCAATTTATCTATCCATCAGTTCATCCATCTATCCATCTAACTATCTATCTATCCATCCATCCAATCCATCCATCCATCTACCCTTCCTCTTCTCCACCGCGCACGATCGACTTCAATGTTGGAAGGGAATTGATACCAACTGGTGGTGCCGTTCTTGTTCACGACGACACGATAGTGGTAGCGGTGGTAGTAACAGTTGTGATGGTAGTGGTGGTAGTGGTGGTTGGTGATTGGTAGTAGAATAGTGGTGGTAGTAGTAGTAGTATAAGTAGTAGTAAACGGCGGCACTGGTGGTGGTAGTGCTGGTGTTTTTGGTGGTGGTGCCCCGTGTAGGTACGTCGGGAACGTACGTGTCGACAGTGCTCGGCGCAGCGTCGACCGGTGACTGAAAAAAACGTCGAACATCCTCGTCGTCGAGGCGTAAACGCATGCGCGAGCTTGCCACCTCGTGACCTCCAACCTCCTCTTTCTCCTCCCTCAAAAAGATTCGAAGATCCTCCTCCTGCCTCCTACCTCTACCTCTCTGCCTCTGCTTCAACCTATGTGCTTTTCTTTCTTTCTTTCTCTCTCTCTCTCTCTCTCTCTCCTTAAATTTCTGTCTCTTTCTATACTTCATCACCTCCACTGCTTCATCCTCCTTTCTTCTCTTAAAACACCTCCTTCTTTCTGGACAGTACTCGAGAGAGAGAGAGAGAGAGAGAGAGAGAGAAAAAAAAAAGAGAGAACTATCTCAGCGAGTCCTTGAGATCTATCTCTTCTTATTCTCTTTTTTTTTCTCTTATTTTACTTCTACTTTTTCTATTACTTCTTCTTCTTCCTCTTCATCTTCTTCTTCTTTTTCTTTTTCTTCTGATCCTCGCTTTCCTTTTCTTCAAGAACTAAGCATCGCGTGTAACCTTCTACCCTTACCTGAGAGATCACCTGTTCGCAAGCTTGATTGTACATTGAAATTCCATGAGAGACAGTTTCGACAGTAATCTTCTACAAATCAAGAGCAACGAATGAATTGAGTTTAATCTACGTCAAGAGATATACGAATGAGATCTGTTATATCACACATCTTATTATTTCGTGAAATTATTTGAATATTATTTTGATAGATACTTCATCTTCGTTTCCTTTCTTTTTCTTTTTCTTTTTTTTTTCTGTTTTTTTTTTTATTTTCTTTTATGTTTAAATCAAATGCAAATTCTATTTTTTAATGTATGACGTTAAAACGTAACGATGTTGAGAAATCCTTTTCGCGATCATTTGTTATTTTCTGCGTAATCATCATGAAGGAAATGTTACGACTTATCTATCCATATCTCAGTAATATTGAAAGATGAAGCGGAAGTGAGGAGTGGTCCGCGTCTGTAAGAGTGCATCGCATTAAAACTGGAGCCTCTGGTATCCTCGAGCTACAAGCGAGAGACCTCCGAGATTCTCCTCCGATCACGGCGTCATAGTATGCGTGTTCGTCTATTTTCGGCTGGAATCCGTAACGTGGCTTTTAGAGCCGCGAATCGTTGTACCGTGATTCTCGACGATGCCAGAGGTCTGTCGATAATCAACGCCTAACAAATCTTGACTCGAATGACAAAGAGCGCGGAAGTACATCGATTCTTCATCGAGAACGACTGAATCGATTGAATTTTAATTGATTTCGGAAGTAAAAAAGACAAAAAAAAATAATAGAATAAAAGAAAGTAAAGAAAATAATGCTAAGACTAAAATCAAGTAACGAAAACATTAGGATTTTCATCATTTGGGAGAATGCGATTTGGATTTAAGTAGCAAATGCGACAGATATTTGATTGCTTTTCTATATCGTAACTTTATTTGAACAGGATATGTGCTTGGACGTTTAAAAATATATCGTCCTGTCGTAGCAGCATTAAAATATAAACTACATAAATATATATATATATATATAGTATATATATCTTAGATTCAAAAATAATATTCTTCAATTTACAGCGGGATATTACTACAACATCTAACACAGCACTCGCAAAATTGAAACGTATTTGTTAATCTCTGTACTCGATCGAACACGCCAACGCGCGACAATCTAAAAATCGAGGAAGACGTGAAAACTTGTAAGGTATGCCATATAATTGGCGTTAACTTTATAATTAAAAACATCGCGTTAGAATTGTTCTAGAATAATCGTGCCATAGCACTTAAGAATTATCTGAATTTATTATTTCCTTTGTTATTCGTTAGATCGTAGTAAACAAGGCAAACTTGGCGCATTTCTTTTATCGTTCCGTGCTCAATAAATCCGCAAGTTCGGCCGGAGTCGTCACGGGTAAGGAACATGTTCGATATCGACATACATAGGCTCTCGGTACACTTTTGTCCTGCTTCATCTTGGCAAGGACCTTGTTTTTGCGAAGCAATATATTATCGGGTTTATTCGGATCCGCAAATATTAGAACCTGTCCCGGTATCAGACGTTCGCGTACAACGCGCAATAACTCGTTCGTATCTTCCGCGCTCGAATTTCCTATTATATAGATCTGAAAAAGATTAACTTTCGTCGTTATCGGTCGATCCTTAATAGGATAATTAATAGGTGATAATTCAGACCCTCCCTGTTTGTCTATATCATAGACAAAAACGAATGAACATACGTACCTCCGTAGAACTATCGTGATAATGCAACAACGCTTTCACCATTTCCGCTAAAGAACTTGGTAACTGCGTCAAAGGTTTCTGGAACGAGGTAAGAAGACGTTCAGCTTTGTCCTTGAATTCGATACGTTCCAAGTAAGTCGTTAATCTCAATAGATTTCCACAGGCAATCGAGTTGCTGCACGGTTCCGCTCCATCGTGATCTGCAAACCCGAGATCATAAAAGTCACGATAACAAGCACAAGGATATTTTATATCTCAGCTTTTTGACGATGCCTCCTCATACTACAAGACAACTCGTACACCAAGCTGAAACACTGAGCAGACGTGCCGCTATAAATATTTTGACGTGATAGTCTTTGCTAGCGCGTAACACGGCTTCTCTTTAAAGAAACGAGAGAGGTAGGTATATCTCGAATCAAAATCGGTTAAGCGCTTTTGCGCGACCACGAAGAATAAACTTTAATTCTCTCTCATAGGAGCTAAAATTACATAGAAAAATATCTTTCATCGTACCGTCCCTGAGTCGTAGAATTATTGTAGGATCGTCCTTGGTAGTTGAGTAATAGCCGCCATTCGTAGTATCCCAAAAGAGCTCGTCCTGAATATCCTGAAGTGTCTCGGCAAACTCCAACCAATGTGGATCTAGATTAGCTTCGTACAGATCTAACAATCCCTTCACAACAAATGCATAGTCCGCGTGGTAGCCTCTTATAGGTACGCTCCTACGATATTTCGTTCGCTTCATCGATATTCCTATCTATTCTTAACTCTGATTTTTAAGCCTTTAAGGGCCGCAACCTGACAACGCTTAGGACAACAGTACAGGCTGCGGAACAGTAAAGGGTTAATGTATTCGATGCTAGCCTCCTATACTTACGTTAATACGATAGCGTCGTTATCGCTACGGTAACAACTACGAAGCAATAAACGTTCGGATTTATCATACAGATAACATTCGATAAACTTGGCAGCGTCTGTTGCCAAATCGACGTATCGCTTATTACCCGTTGCAGACCCAGCTCGGGCTAAGCCGCTTATCATTAGACCTGTGTTAGGAATGGAAATGTGAATAAATGAGAGAGACTATTATTAATGATTAATGATGATTAATAACAATCATTAGAGCAAGATATCGGTAAACAATTCTCACCATTCCACGCAGCTAATATTTTATCGTCTAAATGTGGCCGTGGTCTCTTTTCTCTAACTTCGAAAAGTATTCCTGATGCTTCTTTCAAAAGAGTTTGCGTTTTCTCGACCGTTAGACCAAAGTGCTTTGCTGTATCTTCAACGCTACCGTAAACGATTAACACGTTTTGCTTGTTCAATTCGCCATGAGGATCCTAAAATAGAGAATTTCTTAAGAATTTTCATCCTCGTAATAATGACTTTAACGAATCTATCTACGTACTCGACGCGGAGGTACATTTCCTTTCGGTTTGACAGTGAAATGAAAACAGAAGACCTCGCTTAGTTTCAATCCTTTTTTATCGACCACTTCTTGGGCCAAAAGCGTATTGATTTCATCGTACGTCCAAACGTAAAAAGCACCTTCCTTCTTTTCCCTTGATGTTTTCGTAGGATATGAATCCGCATCTTCGGCGCTGTAAAAGCCACCCTCCTACGATAACGATCTCAATTATAATTTTAGATTAGAACGAATCCGAAAAAAAATTTCTAATATACGCGGCAGTAGTACCTTGTGTCTCAAATCTCGAGAAACGTAAGTAGCTATGTCGTCAATAATTTCAGCAAAGAACGGATCCTTGGTAGTTAGAAATGCTTCGGTATACGATTGCAACAATTGGCCCTGATCGTAAAGCATTTTTTCAAAATGTGGCACGTGCCATTCTTCGTCAACAGAGTATCTTGCAAATCCCTTAAGGATGAAATGAAAGGTGAGAAAATGAACGGATCATGAAAAAAATAAATGTAGAGACAAATGTAAACTTACTTGACCGATATGATCGTGTATTCCACCAAGTGCCATTTTTTTAAGTGTATACACGCACATATCCAAACATGCACGAGCGATGTCATTAGATGGATCGCGTGCGTACATATAAAAAA
Source organism: Polistes canadensis (assembly GCF_001313835.1). Classification (NCBI taxonomy): domain Eukaryota; kingdom Metazoa; phylum Arthropoda; class Insecta; order Hymenoptera; family Vespidae; genus Polistes; species Polistes canadensis. The sequence goes on along the minus strand of NW_014569669.1, from coordinate 265,978 downwards.
GAAGATTCAAATAGACCGGCTGAGGGAACTTGGGTGCCTCGGAAAATCCACCAAAATTTGGTTCGTAAGAGCTCCTCAATAGGTAAACACATGCCATACCACATTCCTCCGAAGGTACAGATCGTTCCTGTTTAAAAAAGTAGAATGAGTCGATGCCAAGGCCGATTCTAATCGACTACACTGTATACCCATTGTCTTTCTTTCGCTTACGATCAGCCCTCCTTTGTTCTCGACTGCGTTCTTCAATCTCTGAATAATGGTCCCACCGAGTAACATTAGTTCGCTCTTATTCTCGCGCCACTGTAAGGAATAATCCAAGCGATAAAAATCTACCGTACGATTTAGTAAAACACGATATTTGTCGATTGAACAAAAATTATTCAATCTTTTAAAGATACCTCTTTGGAAATACTAAATAGGACTGTTTGAAATCCAGGTAATCCGTGTCTATCTTCCGGCGGAAAATAGGTTCCACCTATGATAGGTGTCAAATTCGGTGCGAGAAATACGCTCATCGGCCAACCACCGTGTCCAGAAATAGCCTATCAGAACAATCATTTTATTGGAGAAAATGTCTTGACAATATTACCTCTCACTTAATATGAATTCATATCAATTTACGCGATACCTGAATAAATGCCATATATATTCTATCGATATCCGGTCGCTCTTCTCTGTCAACCTTTATATTAACAAAATTCTTATTCATGATCTCAGCGATTCGTGGATTCTCAAAGGACTCCTTCTCCATAACGTGACACCAGTGACACGTCGAGTATCCGACGGACAAGAAAATCACCTTGTCCTCCGCTTTTGCTTTCTCCAGAGCTTCGTCTCCCCAAGGATACCACTGTACAGGATTTCTTGCATGTTGCAATAAATAAGGTGACTTCTCCAAAGCCAATCGATTTTGTCCCTTCTTGAGTAACGTTTCGTCAATATTTTTCGCATCGTTTTTCGTCGAGGATGCCATCGTTTTCGCAAATAATGTTAAAGATATTTCGAAATTATATGTCGATCTATATATAAAAATAAATCCCTCTCAAATTGTCATACAAATCACTAAGACGATAAATCACGCATACGTTAATATAAGTGAAGAAAAATACTTGCGAAGAATGTTATTTAATTAATGTGTATATATTACTGTAGTAATATTATCGCACGTATATCCGTAAAATTTACCTGCACAATTGCGATCCAATTATTACCGGAGGAAAATTATGTACCGAAGATCTACTTTTTCGACCACTGCGACTGTATTGTTTCTTAGATAATTCGGATAAATATCGTATTGATGGTAACAGGCTGCTTCTTCCCAAAAGCATAACAGGTGTAGCATGGAAAATTTATCTACGACGATATATATATTTGTATATAAACAACTAACTGTGTATTCTAAATTTAGAATGTTAAGTTTCAAATCAAATTCAATCAGTTTCGCGGTATGTCGAAATTAAAGATGGCGTCTACGCATTCTCGTATAGGATATATCGATACTGTATATAAATACGTAATATTCGGAAATAATACTAAATGTTTATATCTTCTATTTAAAAATAATATGACATTAGTCTCATTAAACCAATAGTACGCGAATAATACTAATAAATCATCATATGTTGTCTCATGTGAATGATACGGTATGAAATACATATAAATATAAGTAATAAAATTTTCTAACCTGTACCGACATCGAAATATATCGAAAGTAACTCTTGATACTTGTTTTCCTCAAAATTGAACAACACTACTGAACCTCACTCCTTTGTAATAAAAATCCCATTGAAAATGTGGTGATATTTGATATACAGATTACAATGAAGTATTAAAAAAAGCTTAGGTGACCTTCGCTAATGCGTAGTTGTTGGTATTTTGCGACTGCTCAGTTGTTTTGATGTGATCTGAAACAAGGCGTACGATGTCATCGATACTACTGAACATTTTTTAATAAATCTAAACTAAATCGTTCAACTTTCATGATTTCTTAATAAACAGATTAAACAAGATTAGAAAAAAAGTAATGTATTAAGAAAAAATAACTATCAATAAACAGGTAGACAAAAACGATAAATGTATAATATTCGCAATGAAATTTTCGCGGTTAAAATAGTCGCATAATAATCCATAGGTAGCGCAACAGTAAACGTCATATTTTGTATGCTTAAATTTGTATTTATCACTCTCACATCGCAATGTTACAAACTTAGTGTCATTAAAATAAGAGATCGTTAATTTGAAAAAAGATATCAAATATATTTATATTTTATTTCTCCTGTAATAAGATGTGTTTTTAAATCGTTGTCAATCGTTGTTCGAATATAATTGTAGATCAAATTTCCAATAACCTAAAAACTCTGACACAATGGCAGCAATACATCGAGAGGCCATCCAAAAACAAATACAGCAGGATTGGGCAAATCGTGAATATATAGAGGTCATCACCGGAAATATTAAAAAAATTACTGATTTTCTTAATTCTTTTGGTAAGTTAAAGAATGTTTTTATAGAAATTCTTAGATTTCAATATCATTGGTAAAAGAATTAATATAGAAAAAAATTGTGAAAATTTATTTAAATGAAATTCATAGAAGTGATATCAAGTATTATTTAGGAATCGAATTATTAATTAAAGATAATCTTCATTTTATTTTCTTTCAGACATGTCTTGTAGATCACGGATAGCTGTTCTTAATGAGAAGCTTACGACATTAGAACGTAGGATAGAATATCTAGAAGCTTGCGTGAGCTTAGATTTATCTGTCATTTGCCATTTTATGTCTATGTGAGTTGAACATATAATTAAATTTATCTAATCAATTACTTTTTTTTGTAATAGGTAACAAAAGGAGAAACGTTAACATAAACTGGACTGATAACTTATTATTGATATTTTATTATGTTTTCTTACATACACTTGGAGAAATTACATTTTACTACTTCAAATGTATTCTGAAAATATTATTTAAAACTAACCTTATATAGGCTAGTCAAATAATATTGTGTAACTAAACAACTCAGTAAAGTTTCATTTTACATAAAAAGAATAACCTGGGTTTGAATATCTTACATCAGGCGATCTGTCGAAATTAAAAAGCATCTGTGATTCTAAAGTCCTAAATTTTTCTGGTTTATAACCATTTAAAAGCTGGTATTTATAAAGTGCTGCTCCTAAAGATCCATATGCAGTCAACATAGTTATAATACCGCCTCTGGGAACAAGAGAATAAACAAAGCCGCCAGCAACCAATGCTAAAAGAAATGATAGTAATCAATTAAAATACCGATTATGATTTAAAATAATCTTTTAATTAATATGTATTACTTACTGCCATAAAAGTAATTCCATGGATCGTCTTTTTTTCTGATATTAGTTAAAAACAATACAGTAAGAGTAAATGCTGACGATGCACCTATCCAAACCAGAAAATGTTTTCCACCCCGAATAAAGTTTTCATATTTATGAGGTGTTGGTCGTGCAACACAAAGATCAAATGAAGCTGTCGTAGCAGCACCTATGTAAGCATATTTCCCAAGTCCTATTAATTTATGAAAAGGCTCCTTTCCTTCTTTAGTATGATCATATGTAAATTTCCTTAGATACTCTCCAAACATAGTAGCGCTATAAAATAAATATATAAATTGAATAAAATAATTTACAAAAATAAATGTTTAGAAAATATAAGGACATGTAAAATATCTTAATTTTTTTCTTTTTTAAGCACTGCACGATCATTTTTCTCTCATTTATGAAACATAACCAAAGAACTATAGAATATTACGTACATTTTAAAAAATAATACAGACACAGAGTATGTATATATGTACCTTTTTAATTAAATTAGCCGTTTATTGAAAACATAAGTAAAAAAACTCGTAGCTGCCAATTCTTACGTATTTTCACAATATAATAAAACGAATCACACAATTCACTATAGTAAAGTAACAAATTTATCGTATTACATAACATCTACCAATCGAATATTCTCTTTAAAAAGTATGCACCAATGAAAATCAACCGTTCAATAAAACAGAAAGCTCCTTTACGCATGTCAAGTAAAATTGTTTTTACCTGGGTTAGAGAAGAGAACAATGATTTGACCAGTTTTTGACCTGTTATGAAAGCATTCCAATTAGTTCTTTAAAAGTTTATAACCATCTACTTATTTTCGTATCTTAGAAGATACAAATTATAAAATGTTGCATCTAATGGTTATGAGGACTTTACCGAAGGTGATTATCATATATGGATTTTTCACTTATCATTTAATTAAAAATCTTATTAAAAAATAAGATAGCATAATAATATTTTTTAATTTTAATTCATTATACTACCATCTTTTATCTACTCATTATCTTTTAACTTAAGTAATCTAAAAACATAACAAAATATTTACCAATTGTATGGTCATATAATCTAAATGTTACTATTACATTATATATAAGTAAAAAGAAAAGATTTATTTAGTAATTTGAATAACTCATCTTCTTTAACAATACCTTACATTGTTGTAAAGATATAATTTGATTTCAGAATATCACATTAATCCATCTCAGGGCACTAAACACATTTCAATCTTTATTGAATCAAAAGCAACAGAACATAAATGCCAATGTACCAGGTCTTAGCGAAAAGTGCTGCAAACTTCCTTCAACATGTAAGAGAGCTTAAAACATTTTTTTTTCTTCAACTTTAGATGAAAAATGATATTAAATATTTAATGAAAGAGCTTGTGTGCGATGAAAGACTATTTGTTCTGTTTTAGCTGTGGGACCAAACGCATCCAAAGATAAAGAGTATAAAAATCCAGAGTACTTTTGTTATCATCTAGATTCATTCGCAGAGGCCGAAGTGGAATTAGCAAAGTATAGATTACAAGCACCGTCTAACAAAGTACCCTTCAAACAATGAACAATAACCATTTAAATCTATCAAACAAATTTTATTGTCAACAATCAGGAATAATAAAGAAAATAATAAGTTTATAGTTTCATTAGAAAACAGTGTGATAGAATAAGAAATATTTAATATAAAAAAGAAAAAAGATATGCTTAAAAGATCTACTTTTAATGATAGTAAAAGAAAGATCATTTAATTGACATTGAAATAATTATGTAATTCTATCGTCAAGACGCTATATTAAAACGAACGTTAACAGTGTCACATATTTGTGATACATATTTCCATTGAGAGCCCATATTACACATTTGTTACAATAATCAACGCAACAAATAAGTTCTAGGATGTGATTGAAATTTCCTCTTCTCCGTGGCGAGGTAGAAAACGTGTAAATTTCATTTTGAAAATTGTCGATCGGAAATGTGAAATAAATAAATAAATTCTTCTAAAGTAGAGATAAGGTACGAATTATAGTTATACTATCGTTTGTATTAACGTAGTGTGGAATTTAATTTAAAAGGCGGCTGGTATGTCACGCGCGCTCGTTCGCTTATTGGAATAAAACGAAAGCTCCGTTTAACTATATAAGAGAAAGAATCTATTAGGCGCTACTGTAGAAAAATGTACATTTAGAACTGCGCACGTTACTCCAATCTCTCTCTTCGGAAGAAAGAGAGAGAGAGAGAGAGAGAAGAGAGAGGGAAAGAGAGAAAGCAAGAGCGTGAACACGACCAACACGAGTAGTGAAGAAGTTACACGTCATTTGTTGTTTATCATTTATCTTTTGGTCGTGTTAAAATAATAATCCATAATAACGAAGTCATTTAATAACAGTTTTCACTTCAAATATTTTATTTCAACCGATAAGAGGTTACTAAAAATAGAAAGAAGATAACGCATCCATAAACAAGTGATATATATATATATATTTTTTATACTCTTATTGTGTGAGTGAAAGAATACCATCAGCTGCAACATGTCTTCCTTTGTCATTAGAAGAAAATTTTTCGGTTTCTGCGCCAATGGATTCCATTACAAGCACACGAAATTCCCGGCTTTTGAAAAGATCCGATTATTTAGGTGAGTTTGCGCGATACATCTTGCGTGATTTGCGCGGATCTTCTTTTTTTTTTCTTTTGTATCATTTCTTCTTGTTATTCTCACAGATCTTTCAAGTTTTTTTCTTTTTACTTTTTCCAAGATCTTTTTTAGTCTATTTTAACTTAATCGGTTATTTATGTATCTTGTTATCTACTTTCGTCATTGTCTTTATATTATTAGTAGCTTAAAAATCAGTGACCGGCAGATAGAACATATTTTACCGATGTCCAAATTTTGTTCAATCAATCTTTCATAACTACTATACATTTAGCTTAAGAGACAATGGCCGGCGGACAGAACATATTTAACTAAAGTCCAAATTTTGTCCAATAAATCTCTCATACCTACTATACATTAGAGGGAGATTACTATACGTCATACTTACTATACAAGCTCGGCGGCGGTTTTTATGGTGTCATTCAAATAGCAGAGGTACAAAATTTAGGCAAACTTCACAAGCATTTTACCAAGGCTGATATTTGGATATTTTATTATTTACTATTATTATTATTAAAAAAAAAAATAATGACAGACAATTGTGACGATCCTAAAATTATGGCAGAAACTTTTGAAAAAAGATCAAATTTTTTTAATTATTTTTTAAAAAAGAACAAAAAACTTGCATACGAAACTAGAATTAAGTCAAAATTAACATGCATTGATGATCAATCGATCGATCGATTAATCAATAAAGACGTCATCGATTTATTATGTTTTATCTAGCAATCAAAAATAACAGTTTAAAAAGATCTTCATTACTATTCTTTTAACATTCTCCTGCCGATAAGAAATTATTTGTATTTTCTTCAAATCGTATTACATTTGAATTTTTAAACTTTAAGCATTCTTTATCCAACCTTCGATCTATTTACAAATAATTAGTCTATTTAAATTTGTTCGATTACGATATTATATCATTGATGTGTAAAAAAAATAATTGATGTTTATTTTAAATTTATCTCATCTTTTTTAACTACAAAATTTAAATTTTACAAAGCGACCGTATCGACGATGTTAAATCGTACGATTAACGTTAGAATATTCACGGGATTTTTCCATTATTATTTATAGTCTCGTTTTAATGATTATATCAATAAAATCCTCCTTCGTTAAATTAGGATCGCATTGTATTATTGTTTGCGTTCCACGATGCGTTATCGCCTTTACAATTATTGTCCAAGAATCACTTATATTTGCTCTTGTTTCTTTCTTCTAATTCGTATTATATATAGAAATAAATAAACATTAATCGATGAGATTGTTTAGCGAATTAAATGAAATTTATTTAATAATTTCTACATTTATAAATTTAATATTTGATCTTACCTCGTCATATAAACTCATATTTTCGTTATTATTTTTTAAAGCATTGTTCGTATCTACATCATTTTCCAAAAACGGCATATTTTAATAATATACATATATTATATCAAAATAGAACACTTATATAAGATATAACAAAATTATCTAGCATAATTTTCCAAAGAATATAATTATAATGGTCACGAAGGAAACGTTCTTTGTTACGATATTCACATTTTCGTTATCGATAGAAATAACAAAATAAGAAAAAAAAAAAGAAACGTTTCGTTTATGTAACTTTGAATACTTTTACTTTTAAATATGACGACCTGTTACATTGTCATTATAATGTACATGTTTGCACGTTGGTATAAATTTAAGACGCTCGACCGATGCTTTTCATTTTTGAATTTAGAGGTATAGAAAAAAGTTTACAACCGACTTCTTCTTACTTACCAGTTAAAAGTGAATTGTCTTTATAATTGAATTATTAATAGAGAAAAAGTTCATACATAGATTAATTGATAAATTTATTTTTAGAACTACGAATCAAGAGTTACGAATGATGGCACATATCATGACACAAACAACTTGGGTGACAACCAAAGATGAAAGTCGCGAGATGATGGCCGTATGGCCCGACGTCGTTCGCGATCTTACAAATAATAATCAAAACTTAGATTTACCTGAGGTCACCAAGTGGCTGGTGAAAGTAATATTCAAACTTATTATAATAATGAACATTTCTTGTTGTTTATATAAAATTTAAAAACACTAGAGCGGAATTTTTTTTCCAGGTATTACAGTACAATGTTCCTGAAGGAAAGAAAAATCGAGCATTAGCATTAGTTTATGCTTATCGAATGTTTGTACCTCCAGAACAATTAACAAATGATAATATTCGATTAGCGCGTATACTAGGCTGGTGCATAGAACTGGTCTGTAATTTTTTTTTGACCTATTGTGAACATTATAAAATATATAATCATTATAATATGAAACATTTAATATTTTAACATTGATAAATAACATACATATATAAATAAATATATATATAGATTTGTATATATGTATGTATGTATATATGTGCAGCTTCAAGCATTCTTGTTGGTAATAGACGATATCCAAGACAAATCTCTAATGCGAAGAAATCAGCCTTGCTGGTATCTTAATAATAATATTGGTTTATCAGCCATTAATGATGGATTAATGTTAGAAAATGCTATATATCAGCTACTCGAAATGCATTTTAAAAAAAAAGATTGTTATATTGATCTAATGGAAATTTTTAGAGAGGTGTGTACTTACTTTATTTCATTATTTTTTTTAACGAATGAAACCATTTGACAAGTATTTATACCATTATAAATAGGTTACCATGAAAACGTTAATGGGACAAAATTTAGATATGTTATCAACTAATCATGGTAAGAAGCCAAATTTAAATCTATTTACAATGGATCGATATAATTCCATCGTCAAGTACAAAACAGCCTATTATTCCTTTGTACTGCCGATTAAGGCTGCCATGTATCTTGTAAGTAAACTATAGAGTTAAATAAAAAATTGCATATGCTTGCTTACTACAATATTTTATTTAATAAAATATACTTTTATTAACATATAGGCGGGTATTAAAGACCCAGAAATGCATAGGCAAGCACAAACAATTTTATTAGAAATGGGCCACTTTTTCCAAGTACAAGATGATTTTCTAGATTGTTATGGTAATCCAGAAGTCACCGGTAAAAGTAATGATGGAGATATAAAAGAAGGAAAGTGCTCATGGTTAATAGTCGTTGCATTACAACGTGCGACTCCTGAACAAAGAAAAATATTAGAAGTGAGCTTGATATAATCATTTAACAATTTAAGATACATTTTAGATATTCTTATTACGTTTTGTCACAATTAATGCTTTTTGCGTTTTTTAGGCATGCTATGGCTCTGAAAATCCGGAGAAAGTTAGTCAAGTAAAACGTCTATATAATGATATTGGTTTGCCAAACACCTACTCTATATATGAAGAGGATACATTTAATTTACTTAACACACACATACAACAAATATCACGTGGCTTACCACACGATCTTTTTCTCAAATTTTTAGAAAAGTTTTATCATAGAGTATCATAAAAATATATATATATATATTTTTTTTTTAATAATCATTGAACTAACTGATGCGCAAAGAATTTATGAATTTAAGTTACAATATAAGACAGCTACGTTCAAAGATTAATGACTATTTTTTCATTTAAAGTATTGGTATATTTCTTTCAAATATTATTATATTAATTGAAATTTAATGATTATTATATTAAATGATCATTGATAATAAACTAACAATATTTTCTACAATTTTTTTGATATCGAAATGGATAATAATAACATAGCAATGTATGATTGTATTATTACAAATAAATTTTGTATGATAATTATCTATTTATATAATTAAAATAACTTGTCTGTATGAGCTAAAATTATTGACAAGGCAATAAAACTTCTTTTTCTATATATTACAGTTCACGATAGTTTTTTAATTTTTTTTCTACTTCCCCATTTTTCAGTTTTTCTCACATTCTTACGAACTTTGGCGCGTACAATTTGTTTTAATTCGCGTCTCAAATTCTTAAATTCCTTCTTTGGTACCGATTCCTTCTTAAAAAAATTTAAGGCATCTAAAACATAAATATTGTAGTATTTTATATAATCGATTAATTAACAAATTAAATGTGTTCTACACGTGTACCTTTGAACCGTTTATCATTCGTCGAAAAGAACAAATTATCGCTATCTTTTCCAAATAAATTAATCGATCCTTTTTTTTCTTTATAATTTGTAGTATTCATTTTTGTATCAGCTTCATTTTCATTATCCGATGAATCGTATTTAAATGGATTCGTGGAGTCGAAATTAAGAAACGATTTTTTGTTTTTGGATATCTCTTTAGCTTTGGCATAAACTCCAACATTTTTTTGTTTCTCTGAGAAAAAAGGAAATGAATTTATGTTCAAACAAAATAAGTTAATGAGTTAACAAAATGATATGCAAATTAGCAAAGTATACCAGTCTCGTCAATATCCTTTCCATATGTCTTCAATAAACTAAATTCTCCTGGTTGATTTAAACTCTTGTTTAAGGAATTCGATACCGAATAATATATATCCTTTGATACAATAATTGGTTCATCTTTGTTAGTTTCTTCTGCAATTTCTTCTTTTTTCTTTTTCTTTTTAGTCTTTACGCTAGATTTAATTTCTTCCTTGGTAAGTTCATATTTTTTGTGTTGGTCTTCTGTTGGGTCATATCGTATCATTCCAAATTTCCTACAAAGTCATATTAAAGATGCTTAGTATTATTTATAAATCAAATTTATATATCTTATAATATTTTTAGTTTTTACTTCACTGGTTCTTCATTTTTAGTCTTTTTCGCAACTGGTACACCCAAAACATCTTCCAATATATTAAACTGCCATTCTTTCTCATTTTCTATATCGCATTCATCGACTCCTTCTTTATCTTCTGCATCTTCTTCGATAAAACGATTGTCCAAAGTAAAACGAGAATCATTACCATAATTTGCTTGTAATTTTAAATACTAAAAAAATATATACACTGTGTGTGTGAATGCTATTTTACTGAAGTTTTAAATTTTCACATAGTATAGACCGTACCTTTGCGTTTAAATTTTTCTTTGTTTTGAATTTATCATCATTCCAGTTGAATTCTTTGTCATCGTCATCGTTTTCATTATCAAATAAAGGTTTACGTTTTCTCTTTTCTTTTCCTTTTTCAATAGTAACATCTTTTTCAATGTTATCATCGAACACGATCCTATTTGCTTGACTTTTATCCTATAAAAGTCAATTAGTTTAGTGCTTCTAAAGAAATATTAATTATCAGCGTATAGTAATCATTTATATTGTTTTTTTTTACTTGACTAATACGTGAAACAAAAACGATATTATTTATTACTAACAATAAATCTAACCTACCACATTTTTTAAAGCATCGCTAATAAGCTTTTCTTTAGCTTTAAATTCTTTCTTTTTCTTTTTTAAGGATAGTAAACGTCTTTTTTCTGCTTCTTCATGCACAGTCATTTTTAATAATTGACAAAGCTTTCTTATTTTGTATTAATTTGTTAATTATTGTATTTCTAATAACTTTTTTTAAGCGTATAGGTTATGGTATACGTATTTATTTTCACATGTAGCACGTGTAACACTACTGCGCCATCTATGAAACAAAGGATAAAAAAGAAGACAAAATAGACACGAATTTTTCTTTATCATATATTGGGAGAGAAAGGAAAAAAAATTGTATATCAACATCGATATTTTTTAACAAATGAATTATTTAATCATTAGGTAAATTAATAAATTTAATAATTAATGTTTAAAAAATTAAACAATCAATTGCTTTTCGTTTTTATATCTATTTATTCCTTCAATATTTTATTTGAATAATGTTAATCATTTTCTAAATGATAAATTACAATAAGTTCTGTTGAATAATATACATAACACAGAAGCAGTCAGTCGAGTTAATATTTTGGATTAATTATATAGACATCGTTTGTCTTGACACAATATTATTTAAGATGTCATGTATAATTTATGGATAATTTATTCGTTTTAATGATGATTCCAATTGTGCACATAATATAGAATAAACATTCATTGTATCAAGTATTTGACTCGTGTATTGAAATGTTGGTAGATTCTTTCGTATCATCATTTATTTGTTCAACTATTTCATTTGAATTTTTATGATTTTCCATTTCTAGATTTTCTATTTCGCCATTTTTCATTAGTTCACTCTTCTCGTCCAAATTATTATATTCGTCTTTATAAAATAACAGAAAATGTTATTCGTAAAAATTGTTAAAAAGAAATTATTCAACGTATTTACATACGTACCGGTATTCTTTTTGATTTCATCTATAGAAAAATGTATGCTTTCATGATTATTGATAAAAAGAAAATATTTGTCATCGGCTAGTATTGAAATACTTTGTATAGCTTCTGGCTTAACATTTAATAACCATAATCTTCGTCTTTCGTTATTTAATTGTTTAGATAATCTTTCCATACTCTGTCAAAATCTAAGATTACTATAAGGAGTATATAAATGAAATAATTAAGTATAATTAAATACCTTTATAGCAGTGTAATCGAAACCTTGAAATCTTTCACAGTCTATGATCAATGGTACTTTTTTTTTCTCATATTCTGTAGCTATCATTTCTAATTTGGTTGAAAGAAAATCAACTGCAGGATAATAAAATCCTGTGTCAGGTTTAAGCATCAGGTATTCATTTCCCAAGTCTGTCTAAGGTATATATAAAATTATTATTAATTTAAGAATATTATATATATTTTTTCAATAAATTTAAATTTATATTTACCTTGCATTCGATAGTGCTTAAATTAGGTCTAGCCGATGGATGAAGTAAAAAAACAATATTAAGTGCGGCACCAAAGAGAAGTCCTATTTCAATATTACAAAGTATGCAAATCACGAAGGTCGCTATAGCTGCCACTGCATCTTTTTCTGCAAGATTTCAAATACATAAACATTAGATTCTAATAATACGTATGTGAAATACGTTTTTCAATTTCAGGGAATAAGTAACAGCACAATAAACTTAATAATAGATGAAGCGTTATAAAGATTAGAGATTGCTCACTGGATCCTTTCCAAAGAACTTTGAAAATTCGTAAATCGACCATAAATAAAACTGCGCTTACTAATACTGATGCGAGTGTCGCACGTGGTATATAGTAAAAGTAAGGTGTTAGAAAACTAAGTGCTAACAACGTTAAGGTTCCTGAAATATTAAAATGATACGGAAGATTTAATAAAATAAGAAAGTAAGGATTGAAAATATTGTACGATAATCATATATTTTACCTGTATATAATCCCGCCATAGGCGTCTGTACACCGCTCGTAGAACTTACTGCGCTTCTTGTAAATGCTCCGCAAGTTGGCATTGACGAGAAAAAACTTCCAAGTATGTTACAAATACCGAGAGTTAACATTTCTTGCTTCGCATTTAACGAGTTACCACTTGCTAAAATCGAACAAGTTAGTTCCTTTTTCGAAGACAACGATAAAAAAAAAAGAGAAGTTAATTGTTTCTATCTACCAAAGGCTTTTGCAATCGCCACGTTAGTCAAGACCGCGATAATTGGTACCATAAGTATGCCAGATCCATAATGCGAGCACATATTGAAAAATGTGTATGTACGATTTCCGATCTGCGATGAAAAGGGCGGTAAAGACATAGCAGGTAATCCGGGTTTAACTTTTCCTATAAAATGCATTCGCAAAACAAACAAGCAAACAAAAAGACAAAGAAAAAGTAAATAAATAAAAGGACTTTATTTCCAAGAAAATTCTCATAAAATCATGACAACCTGAAAGAGTAAATGGAGAAGATTCCGGCGTTGTTAAATTAAACGATATAATAGATGTTATCAAGACGATAAGAGCATTACGTCCAATGGAAAAAAACCATAATATCTTTTTTATCCTTGTTATTTTGTTGCTACCACTTTTGTTTCGAAATTTTTGAAGATTCTACGAAAATTCATATTAGATTTAATATGCAAAAATTAACAAGAGTACGTTATCAAAAATAAAATATCCTCGTATGAGATAACTTACCTTGAAAAGTAAAAGAAATACTATGCAGGAAAAACTTAATGCTATATCGGGTAGATGTACGTTTTCTATATTATTATATGTTTGTTTTAAGGTATCGACTATAGTATGCGATTTATATCTTAGACCTAAAAGACCTTGAATTTGAGCTACGATTATAATTATTGCCGCTGCCGAAGTGAATGCCGATGTAACGGGGATGGAAATGAAGTCCACCAAAAAACCTGCACACATTTATATTATCTATCAATTAAAATAGAAGATTTTCTGATGTTTGATATTTGAAGATTTTTTGAAACGTTAAGAAATTGTATACACTAGGAATACCAGCCTAAATTTAATAAACCCATCGCTAATTCTACGCATCCTGCCAAGAATGTAAGGAGTACAACAAAATCTGTTGGCATATCATGCGTGTATTCCATCACTAAGAGAGACATCAAGGACGTAGGTCCAATAGAAACTTCTTTGGTTGTTCCAAGTAGAACGTATATAAAACCACCGAGAAACGCGGAGTAAAGGCCATACTGTAAATTTACACGATAATTGATTTCACATTCCTTTTATTCTTTTTCGCATTAAACAAAAAATTGGATAACAGTTATACCTGAGCAGTTAATCCAGCTAGTGCAGCATAAGCGATACTTTGTGGTATCATGGTGAGTCCTATTGTAATACCGGCTATTACATCGGATACAGCTTGAAATTGAGTGTACTTTGGAAGCCATTGTAATATCAACAAATATTTGCTGAAGTTATCACTAAAGTTCTTCTTTTTTTTCTTCTTTTTAGCATCATCTGCGAGAATTGAATCCTTCCTAGGCACTGACATTGCTGTTTGTGTATATCGGGGATATACGAACTGAAAGAGATATCGCGACAAGTGTTAACGCATTTCAAAATTTGACGCGATTCGGATCTTTCAACTACTCCTTGAATGATCAATCTTTCCGTTGAAGGAGTAACGTGCGACGGAAGAGTGCTTATCTGGCAAACGCAGAAATACGAATAGCTCCATATTTCACTTTATAAGTAGATATCATTCATGTCTTCTCAAATCCTTATCACCAAACCTATTCGTAAAGCTGTAGGTAAACGTCATCTTCTTCATTCCTGATAGAGCATATTATTATTTTTCTTCGTTAATGAGCATCAATGTTTTTTTCCTTTGTATTTCTTTTTCGCTGGTAGCTCTCTTGTGTATTGACACAGTGATAAAAATATTTAAAAATAAGGAAAACCTTGAGCTGGCATTAATAATTCTAGTCATTAACGCCGTTCTATCGACTAATTTTTCTCTCTTTCTTAAACCGACAATTACCACGATATACGATGATTTTCTTTATCTATTCGAATATTCGTAACTCTTAAAACGTCAATTAAAACAGATAAGGAACATTAAGCGATATACTATTTTTTTTTCTATTAATTTAATGTCTTTTTTATATCTGTCATTAATCTTTTTCATCAAATATTTAAATATAATCCTTTTATCCTCAAACATTTTTATCGTTATTATTAAAATAAATAATCGATTAGAATAAAGAGAGCAAACATGTTCATTTAAAATTTTTCTCTTTCCAAAATATCATTTATATATTTACTTAGCATTATCGAATGAAGTATACTTGGTGCCCATTCTTAACTTTGTATATGATCATATCTAATTTTAATTTTGTCAATGTTAAAGATTATATTATATACAATCAATCAAGTGCCATTCTGCCTTTTTTATTTGTATTGCTTAAAAATTTTATATATACTTTTATTTATATACATGTACGTAGAATTTATGTATCGTATAACGATTATTTGGTAAAATGATAAGAAATTGAAAATTAATTGGAAAGACCTTCTTTTTGTCATTCGAGTAAGAATTAACTAGTACGAGTAGAAGCACATATATACATATATATATATATATATATATATGTGGCAACAAAAAAAGATAAGATGCTAGAGACTTACAAAAAGATTATGCGTGCCAACGGTAGTAACCCACTTACATATGCGTATAAATGTTCTGTCGCCTAACGTTGCTTTATAATACCGTAATTTTCAACTTGGATTTCGTACGATTCCAAAATAAAAATAAATTATAGAAAAAAAGAAAATTAAATATAGAGAAACGTAAATAGACACAATTTTGATAAAACATTAATTTTCATATAAAAAATAATCGCAATATTAGCTGTAGCAATATATTAGTAATAATTTAATAATAATTTGTAATAATAATAATAGAGGTAACAATTTACACAATAACATTAATAATAATAATAATAATAGTAATAATAAGTATTATTATAAAAGCACGTAGATGCTTAAAATAAAATCTCTATGTAAAAATTCATCTTATTTAGCTGTCAGTCAACAACACTCGTTTTATACATCATCCTATTTGGAATAAAAAGATTTTGATCGCGAAGAAATGGCAAGTTATACCTCAACGTAGCTTCTTATTGACTTGATCGATCAGTTCGTCGACTCTCTCAGAAGTTCCACGAAATTTGTTTGGTTCTGGTCCGATCATCTGTATCAATTGGGGTACATCCTGTCCACTGATTTGTGTGAAACGCGCCAAGGACTTCATACACGCGTAAAGCTGTTCTTCTGCTGGACTTCCGTTGAAATATTGCAGCAAAGCCATTGTAAGTTCAATGGCGACATCGTCAAATACCTACGATCATTATCATTGTAAGAAGATGTTATATCGTTTAATTTAAGCGATTAGATAGTAAACGTTTTAAGTTAAGTCGTAAGACTTTTATGGATACCTTGTTATTTTTATTATATTTTTTTTGTTTCTTTTTTTTTTTAATTTTTTTTTTTTTATAATCGCTATTGACTCACTGCAACGAATTCGAGATATGCTCGAATAGGTACGCATCTTATGTACGTATTTTATTAAATAGGTACCTTAGAAATGCTGCCTTTTGGTAAAAGTCGCCGCAGATTTTTGCTTTTGTTCATTTTCTGAAAAAATAGTAGCCGATCTCTGGGAAGGTATCCATCAACTGAACTGTTTTCGCAGCATCGCATTCATTACGGAGAGTTACGTTACGAGCTAGTTGAGGTGTTATCTCGTATTACGAAGCACAATACATAAGATATACGATATGAGGATTTTGTCGAGATGAAAATTAAGGGAAGACGTTAAATTTTAATTATATTTCGTTATCCTAGACCAAAAGGAACCATGATTGAATATATATATACTCGTATGTACATTGTACATGCCATTAAACGAAGACAATCGTTGTTGATTGGAGAAGATCAAACGCGTCGCGTGTAAATATTTTATGTTTTTTTTTTTTTTCGATAAACGAAGAAGCGTTTATTTAGCGATTAGCATAAATCAACAAAAGAAGCATGTTTATTTAGCTTTGGCGTCGATACGTCTACCAATTGTCATGTATTAGTATTATTCTTAGCGGTGTTTTTTCTTTCCGATAATTAATTGATCGGTAATCATCGTATGGCCGATGATTAAAATGATAAAGATTATGATGGTTAAATGGATGACCATAAAGATATTTATAACATGTATATTTATAATTTTTTTTAGAATAAATAGGGAAGAAATTAAAAGAGCACAAAGCATCGTCCTTTTGAACGATGGTTAATCGAACAGGAAGGATACAGACCACAGTTTTTACCTCCTTGCAGGCTAAGTTATGGATAATGGCAGCACCACGGGTTTGCAACTCGAATGAATTGGATAGCAAGGAGTGGACAGCAACCTTCGTTGTCACTCTTATGTTGCTGATACTTTGATTGTGATGTTGCCATTCGGATATGTAAAGTAACCACTCGGAACTGCTCAGATTCTCAAACATGTTCGCCAACTAGAATAGAAATTTGTCTCTTATTATGTTATGTAGTATTTTCATTATATATCATTATATTATATTACCATTATATTATATTAATGATAATAATTATAGAAATAACAATGCTTACAAATTCGGCAAGCGGTAATTGTTCTTCCGGAGGATGACGATCTATATCGAAGGCATAATTCATGAGAATATGTTCCCTTCTATCTTGATGCAAAAGAAGAATCACGTCGTCTTTCAAAGCGGCAACGGAAAGAACGTTGAGAAGTTTCACCCTTGCCTCGGTTGTTAAGGATTTGTCGTAAAGTATGCGTCCTGTACATTTAATGAACAATGAAAAAGAATATTTTCATTCAATTTATCCTTAGATTTGATTGATCGTTTCAATAAATAAATCAGAAATCCATGGGTATGAGGGCTTACCGACAAAATTTAAAAAATAATCTCCCAAGGCCCAAGAACCTTCGTTCTCTAGAACGTATTGTCGAAGCTCGGTCAAACACGTTCTCTCCTCGTCGTTTAATTTTCCTTCTAGACAGTTGACTAACGTCTCGTATTCCGCTTTTACATCGACCGTGTCTTTAAATACTATAGGAGGATCACGTTGCCGTTTCTTCTCTTCCTGTTCCCGTTTCTCTTCTTCCTCCATTTGCATTACCCTATCGGACGGTAACATTTCCATCGTTGCACCGTTCGTCGCTTGCATCTCGCTAACTGCACCTACAATTATTATTTCTTTTCAATTATTCCAACACACGATTTCGAAAAATCTTATAGGATTACAAAAAACGAAATAAAACAAAAACAAAAATATAAATCCTCACCCTCGCTTTCCGCCATGTCCGCGCAATTGCTGGGCCCTGTGCTATTATTGTCACTTCCTGTGCTATCTTTGCTACTCTTTTCCTTCTTTTCCTTCTTCTTCTTTTTCTTCTTCCTATCCTTCTTAGCGAGCTTCTCGTTTATCACGTTTCTCCTTTCCTCTAACGCGATCGAGTTCAATCTAACATTTAATATCTGTCGTTAGATTCGATTAAATTTCGAATAAAGTGATAGATAAAGCGTACCTCGCCTCCTCGATTGCTGTATTCAAAAGCTGGTATTCTGGAGAAGCCTCCCTGTCGATTCTCGCTTCAACGAATCTTTGGCCTACCGTGAAACCTGCGTTTGCGTTGCTACTTAAACTTTCTATCAAAGGTCCTAACGCTTGTCCAATTGGCCTAAATGTGATTGAGGTAATTACTTTTAAACTTGTGTTAGAGAAAAATTATACAAATTTGTCTATATACTTGGAAGTATATTCTATTAAGTGAACATCGGATAAATGATCAAATCGATTAATGTAATCATAATATATAAAATTGAAAGTTCGTTTTCGATCCGACTCACGTTTGTAATATCTCTTCCGGAAGATCGAGGATGTATTTAGGAATTCCTGTTCCCGCCAGAAAATTGCTAACTTCTTCCGTGAAAGTGTTGCAGTTGTGCTTGAAGAGATTATACGTACCCGGTCTGAAAAAGATTTGTCTTGCTTTTTTTTTTTTCTTTCCTTTTTCTTTTCCTTTTTTTCAATGAAATCTCTAACACCGACACCATTCTCTCGCAAATATTATTATGATAAGAAAACGCAATCGAGACAACACTCACGCAAATGTGGATGTTCCCAGGCCGTTGATGTATTCAAGGAAAACAGAATAGGGTAGATAAGTTTCACCAATCTTCTCGACTTTTTGCGGCTCGCGCAAATGCGTACCACCCTGTAATTATTATCCGAAAATGTATTTGTTGAATATACGTGAGAAAAGAAAGACAAGACTCCTTCCAGATCCCGTCAATGTCAATTTCTCAAACTGGCTCTTCGTCTCTCGATGCATGAGCCACGAATTTCTTTCTTTCTCTCTCTGCAATTCTCCTACTCTTTCTCTCTCTGCAATTCTCCTACTCTTTCTCTATCTTCGATACACGAGAGAGAGAGAGTGCAGACGTAATTTTAGAACGACGACAAATCCACGCTTCCCTACGTGAAACGCTCAAAATAACTATTTGCTAACGCGCGCGTCAGATTCATGAGCGTTAGTGGCATGAAAAGCTAAGGACGGAAAAAGGCGGAAGAAAGTGGTGAAAAATGTGAGATAAATTATAACGCGTGATATAACATTGCATACTGTTTTGTTTTTTTTTTGGGGGGAATTTTCTTTTTCTTGTCTTCCTTTTCATCCACGTTAACAAGTTAAATAAAGTATACAAAAATAATTATATGCATAATTGTATATGCACGTTTAAAAGCAATGATAATTAAAATATAAAATTTTAGAAACACCACATCGATAAGATAAATAGAAATGATTATCTTTTAATTTATCAGCAAACTCATGAAAAACTTTTCTAAAATTTACTACACCGTTTGCTACAAATTTGTAACACCCTCGAATGAAAATTGTACCACCTTGAGGAAAAATTTACGGGATAAAATGACGGGACAATTGAGATTAATCGAATTTCAAAAAGAGAAAGATAAAAGCACACATTATTTAAAACTGAATACATACAAAAAAAGGACGAAATTTGATCTGCCCCGTTAGCTTTCTTCTTTCTTAATATCCTTCATTGTTATTCTTCAAAATATTTTCGCGCTTAGTAAGTTATCACTCTTATGGTTAATCGAAGCAGCACACTATTTAAGAAATGCGTTAAACGCGCTAGCAATGAATTCTTCTGCACAACGTGGGAACAAGTTAGTACGGACGTAGATGAACGAACTTGGCGATGCTTTCGTCTCCGTAGAGTCAGAACCGTAAAACATAGAACGAGAAAGAGGTATCAGAGTGAGAGTGAAAGTGTATGTAAGAAAAAGAGAGAGCGATAGAAAGAGAGAGACAGAGAAAGAGAGAGAGAGAGAGAGAGAGAGAGAGAGAGGACGCGTTCGTGTGTAAACCAAAGCGAAAATTATTTTTAGATTCGACCAGACCAAATTTAGTACCTGCTCGTCTCTAGCGTATCATATGGCCAGAGTGACAAGTTACTACGATTGGGCCCTACGATGATAGCTATGTTACGTGCCAACGACGAGCCAATGCATCTCGTTCTTAGGAAAAGCCACATACGTAAAATACGAACAAACCAATTTGAATGAGATGAACGTTTGCAAATAAAAATAAATTACTCACTCATTTAAAATAAACTCAAATCTATTGAAATAATAAATTGGACTAAAATTTTCTGGGATGTTTTACAATTCGTAAGTAAAATAGTTAAACTTGAAGAGATTTAAAATAAAATTAGATAGAAAACGTTAATTTACTATTCGAAAACATTGTGCGCAATTGAGCAAGTACTCGTTCGTATTGTGCATGAATATGCATAAAGGAGAACAACATTTATTTGTCCATAGACCATAGGTTATTTTTATTTTATTTATTAATGGCATCTTGCCAATTATTTGCAATGCTAAATATTGTAAGTATAAAGGATACAGGAGGTAATTTTATTGTTAGTAAGATTTCGCAAATTTGTTATTATACTTACAGGCCTGACACTTTGTATTCCAGCTGGACCAAAAAAGTATTCTCTACCATAAGCAACGATCCCCGTATGCCATATTCCTTCCAAATGTCTACCTGCGAATATGATATAAGGATTAACAAAAATCCATCATATTGAATTTATTTATTTATGAATTTTTTGTTTTTACAAGGGCATTGAATTTGATCGGAATCTTCCCAAAGAAGATCAGAGAAACAAAAAAATTGGCTGCCGGTAGGACGAACGCGAATATATTTCAAAGTTGGAAGACATGATCTACAAGTAGTTAATTTTTGCTCTCATCTCTAAGGTCCACCGGTGTTCGCTCGTAAACCGAAATATGCACCAGAGTCATTTCGAAGACGAAACCTCGAGACGAAATCCCAAGCCGAATAGTCGTTCTCCTTCGACCTACTTTCTTAACGCGGAAATAACTATTAGCGTTCACGATATTCTTATTACAGTACAGTCTTAGCTGGGCTTGAACAGGAAAATTCGTCAGATGTAATATTCGTTTTTCTTACCCGTCAACCCTTTTACATCACGGTAAGACATTTTTGTTCTCTCTTTTTAATAAAACGCCTTCACTCCTACCACGAGAGATCATAAATCACTGCCAATTTGTTTTACGAACATAACGTTTGATAGATTTATCAAAAGAACATGCCAGTTTACGCTTATATATGTATTGTATATGCGTTCATACGTATTTCTATTCATGTGGAAAATTTATAAACGATATTAGGTTTTAAGATTTTAAATGGTACACACGATATTAACTCGATTAAAACAACATTATTAATTTGCACGCATAGAATTTGATAAGAAAGATCATTTGATATAATCATCGATCATTTCTTATCATCGATTATTTATCAATATTATTATTGGATTACTTTTTTTTATCTTTTGTATAATTTTAATCTCGATAAATGCATAGATATGCACGTGCGAATATAAATAACATAAGTACACGAGAATCTATGCCAATTCTAGTTATCCTAAAGAATCTTCGCGAGTAATTACGGCGAATGCGATTTAAAATAGATCCGCGAGATCTCTTCGTGTAAGCATGGCGAATGAATTTCAAACACGTGACGCCCGAATTTTTCGTTTAGAAGAGAGACTGCATGCCGCTTTTCTGAAGATTCTATTATCTATTACCATCGAACGAACGGTATATATTTTAACGATAGTTTATATCAACGAAGTTTCAAAATTATTTGCTATTGTACGATCGGAATAATTTCTACGGAATAAACTCTACGCAATAGTTATTCCAAAAAACAACGATCGCAAGACGAATCTTTTTCTTTTCTCGTAATTTTGTATTTACATTTTATTCGAATACGAAAGAATACATTAGGAAAATAACACGAAAGTTATATTAATAAAATACATTATCGTGATAGTGAACAAAAGTTAATGAACGTAATTGAATCGAATGATCGAAAATAATTGATGTAAATAATGTGAAATCTCAAAAATAAGATACTACGATTCAGTCTTTTTCAATTCGATTGCATATCGCATTGGATTCAACTAAATTTGGATTCCACGCGTTCGCTAACGTCACAAAGAGAATATTTGTTAACATCGTATTTACATAGCTTTTCGTCCGCGTCTTTTTCGTATCCAACTTGACACGCCTACGCAATGAGCGATCGTCATTGAATCGAAACAAAGATATCATCCTATGATTCATAATCCGTGATGAGTATCGATTTGCGAGTATATAAATTATACTTTGAAAAAACAACAAGACAAGTTAATCGTTAGTTCATCGATTAAGCTTACCTATCAGCATATTAGACATCATTGCTGCCATACCCTTTGATAAATCGTATATATACAACTCGACTGCTGTCCTTAGATCATCATCTGTGTTATCCATTTCGCCGCAGACCTGTGTAAAATAATCAAAATTCACTACTAATTGTCTATCTAATCATTTATTGTTATTATCATTAATACAGTTCACAATAGAATATATTTTTCTTTTTTGTTATTATTACGAAAGATCGATAAACCAGTATCGATTGTGAAAGACGCGATTAAACTTCGCGAGTCACCCTTCGAACACCTGACTTCCGACTTATTCAAGATGTCCGCTACATTTGCGCGGTGACTTGTTCATTTGAACGTTCGAGAAACATCAATGATGATTAATGATTATTGATCATGAAATCAAACGCGAAAGATATCAAATATATATCTATGTTTGAGAATAAAGTTTGAAAGGATCAAGCGTTAGGATACTTTCATGATGGTTTTTTCTTCTTTTTTTTTAAGCAATCCGGAGGAACGGTTTTAGACGTCATCTTCTTACCTTTCCGTTCTCGGATCTATCGGCGATCCGTTAACAGGTGGATTTAATTGATCCCTCGGATCCACCTCGAGGGTGGATAGAAATCGATCTTACACAAAACCTTGCGCGTATAGAAAATGAAAGGACAAAAATATAAGAGGATAGAAAAATTGATAAAGTGGTAGGTAGAAGGTAGGAAGGAAGACAAATGAAAGTTTTAGAAAAATATAAAAAAGATAATGTGAGAGAAATAGAGTTTTGTTAGATTCGAACGAGCTGGGAACCTACGATTTCCGGCTCTCGCTAGATGGCTACTGGTCTGCTAGCAAATGCAACTGACCTCACAACTGAAATCTTCTCGAACGACCGTACGAACGGCGTTACGGCGCGATAGTCGTTCTTGCCAGGAAGAAACGGTAAAGAGGTAAGAGGGTCATCTCGCGCGAAGGCAGCGCCTGTCTATTACCTACCTTCCTATCTTTTTACTTAAGTATCTACCTCTGCCGGCACCTCTGCCAATAACTATGCGACCTCGTGCTTCGAAAAAAAAACTATCGAACGTGTCAATGCCACGGCCAACGAATGATCACTCATTCCTAGTTACCAGTGATCAATCGATCGATCGATCAATCCTTTTTCCCTTACAATGATTTTATAATGTTAGATAATGATAAACTAATGTTTACGTGACATTAACTGCATCCAATGGGGTTCAAGTTATTATTTTTCTTTTTTATTATAATGTTGTAATAATAAAATGCTATCCTCAATAATAAAAATTCAATTTCTTGATTACGCGTTGTATAACAGAAAATTACTCTTTACCTGACATCAATTCAACCCTTACGTTTACGACATTTCATTGATCACAGGAAATGGATCGTGTTGTGTAGTTCCTTAATATATATTTGATTCAAGGATATGATGCGTCAATGTCCGCTTTATTTATAATCAAAGGTCGTACGATCACCTGGTGATTGGCAAGCGACGTTACCGTGGCCTTGACCAGCTTCGAAAGACACGACCATTCAACGAGCATTGCCACTTAATTCGAGTTTAAAGGAGAACGTTGCATCATCCTTGTCAGTTCTTTTTTTCTTTCCGATGGAAGGTAATCGTTCGGTTAATGAATCGCGTAATTGTTCGTAAAATGCGGTTTAAAGGATATGTAAATGAAAGATTATTATATGTGATCTCGTGTTGTGACAGTAAATATATTTATAATGAATAAACGATACTCAAAATCCGAATGGTTCAGATTAAAATACGCATAACTCAACATAGTAAGTAATTATTCAACGATTTAAAATTAAATTTAGATCGGACGAGCAAATATAATGTTTCAGAGTTAAAAGATCAATCTCTTATCATTTTAAAATAAAAATCTTCGATGTTGAAAGTTGTATACTCGAACAGTGTGAATATGACTTAAGGATCGAAATGTGAGAAAGTGAAAAGCCAAAAAGAGGGAAGAAAAAAGGTGCAACAAAAAGGGAGAAAAGGGGCAACGAACGATAAAGTAGAGTCGAACGTGATAGGTGTATTATTTGATTCCTCTTCTTTGTTTCTTCTCAAAGTTAAAAAGGAAACGAGTAAAAATAAACGATAAAAAAAAATAAACAGGAAACATCGTCGATGAGCGAGCACCTATAGTCCGATAACATATCTACCGATCGGTAACGAGGGTTGCATACTCTCACGGAGTTGCGAATTAATCTGACGAAGAAAAAGATAAAACAAACGAAGAAGCATGGCTGGCAAATTTGCAAAAACGAGAATTGAAAAGATCGATAGATCAAGAAGCTGAAAGAACCTTTTTCTATCGACAAAAAGTGTAATAAAGAAGAAAAATATTGGGTGTTTTTGATAAGTTGATTAAAAATATGAATATATAAGAAGAAAAAAGTGTAAATTGTACGTAAATCGTGAATCATTTTGTATAAGATTTACCTCTTTTCTATCCGTCATCGTGATGGCTGCTGTGTACGATTAGCGCTGACAGTAGCAGGACGGTAACCGTTTGGTGACGATCGTTGCTCCTTTGGTTCTTTGGACGGGGACGTGCATTGAAACGCGGGCTTTCTTTCCTCTCAACGTAGTGCGTCTAACAGGACTATTATTTTCTTCTTTAAACACACACAAAGGTGAATTTAATAGAGGAAGATTAATCGAGATTAAACGCTCTTACAAAAGATAATACCTTTCAAATCTCTAACGAAAAACGACTAAATCCTTAAACGAGAGAGCGCCAAGAGGTTAGGGTATCGAACGTTGACTCGACAATTTTTTCGCGTCTCCTTAGGGAATTTTCTTTCTTTGTGTTCGCACAGGCAAGTGGAACAACGGATTGAACAGCTGATGTTTTACTCAACACCGGCGAAATGTCAAAATCAAAGCAAATCGTAAGTCCATTTTAGATTAATTATTAATATTCCTAGATAATCAACCGATACTTTTAACTCATTTTCTTCTCTCGCCCATTTTTTATGACCTAACGGTTATTTACTTTTTCGTATATAGTTAAAAAGTGATCATAAGCACGCGGTATTATTACAGTAACGTATTAGAAATTCCGAAACCTTGTGTCATCTTGGGATCTGAAATTTTTTTTTTTTTTATTTTTTTTCCCCCTTTTTTATTCTGCCTACTCATTCTTCACGGATTTACCTTAAATATGTTTACGCGCGCGCGTTTACTTAGATTTCAAATATTTTTAAATGTAAATATTTGATTTCTGTATAAATTTTATTAAAAAGTTTTAAAAAAATATATGCAGAGAAAATTTATTGGTATCATCATTTCTGTTCCATCTATTTTAAGAATTTTCAATTATTCTGCAAATAAAATCTTTTTATTAATATACATTTTATTATTCTTTTTAGACACTGCGAGTGCAATCATCAGAAGGAACTAAGCGAGTAGATGCTTGTTTATCGGATTCTGTCTTCACACTTTTTGAAAAAGTTAGTATTACTTATCGAACATCTTTTTAATCTTTAATAATTCTTTCGTACTTAAACAAGTATTAAAACTTTTATTGCTTTGTATTCTTTCAGGTGTTTACTGCTTTTAATTTGAATAGTCTTACCTTTGGACTATATAAGCAAAGAAATCGTCAAGATGAAATTATAAGTACTCGCAGTAAAACACTGTTGGAAACAGGTCTTTCGCATGGTGATATGCTCTATCTTGTGCCATGTAATGGTGCACAACTTTGGAATACTCCATCCGCTAGTAATAATTCACATATTTCTTCTGCAGGTTTGAACCCTGTAGTATCTATAAGTATATAGTTTTATATAAACAATCTACTAATATTTGAAATATCAAATAGGATTGAACGATGGAGGAAGCAATACAAACCGTATTGTGCAAAATTC
Organism: Polistes canadensis; assembly: GCF_001313835.1. Lineage (NCBI taxonomy): Eukaryota > Metazoa > Arthropoda > Insecta > Hymenoptera > Vespidae > Polistes > Polistes canadensis. Next base: position 238,951 of record NW_014569669.1, on the reverse strand, counting down.
AAATGTGATGGGTGCGCTTCGTAGCCTGCCAAATGTAGTTGAAGATGAAGTAGATGAACAATTGTGGAAATTGGATGGGAAGATACAAAGAAAACGTGATGAAAAACTGTAAGTTAATAAAAAATCTTGTATATATCTTTAATAAGACAAAAAATATAAAATAATATATATTTCTTTTTTCTTTTGTACACAGTTGCCGTCATAGTGCAAAGGGATGTTGTGTACACTGCTCTCCTTTGGAACCCTTTGACGAAGTTTATATGAAAGAACAAAATATTAAACATTTATCCTTTCATTCGTTTCTTAGGAAACTCACTGCCGGAGTCGATAGGTAAACTCTGTATTATAAAATGTAAGATTATATAGAATTTTATTTGTGTTATTATTTTTTTTAGGGGCAAATTTTTACAATTAGACGACATATGCTGCCGAGTAAAGACTGGTTGCAAAGATCATCCTCCATGGCCTAGAGGTATTTGTAGCAAGTGTCAACCTAATTCTATTACGTTGAATCGTCAAACTTATCGTCACGTAGACAATGTCATGTTTGAGAATCCTAGTTTAGTTGAACGTTTTTTGAATTATTGGAGAAGTACTGGTCATCAACGTATTGGTTATTTATACGGAAGATATGAAATGCATACAGATGTACCATTAGGGATTAGAGCAGTTGTTGCGGCTATATATGAACCTCCGCAAGTAAGTATAATATATTAGAAAACAAAATAATATCGATTCAACGTCTATTTATGCAATAAAAATAATGTAATAATCGATACATAAATGGTTGATTTTTAGGAAAGTACAAAGGATTCTATACAACTTTTGCCAGATGAAAAAGAGTCATTAGTTAATGAATTAGCTCGATCTCTCAACTTAAAAAAAATAGGATGGATTTTCACGGATCTCATAGCCGACGATGTGAAGAAAGGAACGGTACATTACACGTAGCCATGGCACATTTCATAACATAACAAAATTATTAGTCATGATAAAAAGTTATAATATACATAATTCATTATGTGTTTAGGTGAAACATGTCCGAAATATAGAGAGCCATTTCTTATCGGCGCAAGAGTGTATTATGGCAGGGTACTTCCAAAATCAATTTCTTAATCCTTGTCGTTTGTCACCCAGTGGTTATTATGGTTCTAAATTCGTAACTGTTTGTGTCACAGGTAAATTCAAAGAATATTATATGCTTACCATTATCATATACTTGTAACACCAAAAAATATTTTTTATGCTACATGTGCTCAATAATAATTTTATGGATACTATTTACAGGAGATGATAAAAATCAAGTTCACATGGAAGGCTATCAAGTATCAAATCAATGTTCTGCGCTGGTACGCGATAACTGTTTGGTGCCAACGAAAGATGCACCGGAACTGGGCTATGTAATCGAATCAACCGATAAGCAATATGTTCCAGATGTCTTCTACAAGGTAAGTGATATTCTTTCTCTTGATTCCTAACAATTAATTTTATACCCTTAAAGACTTGTCTCGCTCGCACAATCGTATCTGCGTATACGTTGTTGTTCTTCTGGAGGTAGGTAAAGGAATGGTGTATTCAAAATTACGCAGAAAAGTTTTGAAAGAAAGGAATAGTTTATAACTCAATTTATCGATTAAAATTACATTTAAGTTGGGTAACGAACGTTCATCTCGTACGCATGTATAATGAAATAATAAAATGGTTTAAGCGAAGAACTTTACGGATACGTTTACCGTAGACTATAAACAAAATTTTTCGATTTTTTTTTTAATAATGCTTATTAAGTCTTAACATAATAGAAAAATAATGAGAGAGGGGTAGAGAGAGAGAGAGAGAGAGAGAAAGAGAGAGAGAGGAAAGAATAGGTAGAAAAGAATGAAATTATAAAGAAGGATAATGGGGTAAAGTAAATAGAATTAGGAGAAGGAATTCGAAGACTCATGAGGAAAAACTTAATAAGAGTTATAGCCGCTCAATCGTTTTTAATTCGAACGCGAGGGGCGAATAAACCAATGTCGGTCGTTTAAGATCGATATTACAAGCTATGCGTTGTTACCTCATCACGTTCATAAAAATATATATGTAGTATATATACGCGCGCGTTGGAATATTTTTTATTTCATTTTTTTCTTGTTCTTTTTTTCATTTTGTGTATATAGAGATGAATTTGTAAGCGTTGCTCGTTTCGGTGATACATATATATATATATATATACGAACTTTGTTTTACGTATGTTTTTTCTCACTTATATTAGAGAAAGAGAAAAAAAAATGTGTCTATACTATTATTCGGTTTTCGCTTTGTTTTCTTGCACCGAAACGAGAAAAGTTTACGCGAGAGCACGAGCACCCTCCTTATCGTCGTACGTATTTTTGTTTTTTTTTTTTGTGTTCATTTTGTATACGTATGTATGTGTATGCGTGCGTGCGTGTTTGTTGTCTACTTGTTTGTAGTTTCTTTTTTGTTGTTGTGTGTTGTATACGTGTAATTTCTTATCTTTTTTTTTTTTTTCCATGTAATTATTCTAAAACGGCAATTCTTACATTTCGTTCGTCGCCGCGATGATGCGTTTCTATCGCACGCGACGCATTATTCAGCTAATCAACAAGTGTTAAAACTTTCAAGTTCAACATCGAATGAGGCTCTCTTCAAAAAAGGCAACCGCGACGACGAAGGCGTGCATATATGTATATACCTATATACGTGTGAGATTAATGTGCCTTGCCATTTCTTTTTTTTTTTTTAAAGTCGCACATTTCATTCTTACACTTTCTTCTTCATATATATATTTTTTTTTCTTTTTTTTCTTTAGAAACGCGTCGCTCGCACACGTTTTACACGAGATAGTACGATATATAACGATGGGACTTTTTTTTTGTTCTTTTTACGTGGGATTTAAACGAATACTATAACGCATTACATTATCGTAATACTTCGATATACAGTATCGAGGAATGATTTCGTTTAACGTGTGTATTATTTTGTGTGTGTGTGTAATCGAATGTATGCGTGTATACGTATGCATGGCCGTGTGTTTGTACGTATGTATCCATTAAATTCCGTTCGTTTTGTCTTCTGCATCAGACGATGAGGCTTACGGTCTACATAGTAGTAGTTAGGCCTTGTATACATTTGCATTTTGAGATCTAAACTTAAATACACTTTAATTTACGACGACTTAAATTAGTCGACAGAAAGAGCAAAAAGGGAATAAACATTTGGAACACATTTCTCTCGATGAGACCTGACGAAATTTTTTTGTTTGTAATATTATTCCCTTCCCTGAGGAAAAACGTATACGTTAAAAATAATTTCTTTTGGTTGCTTTTCTTTCCCTTTTGGCTTCTTTCTCTTCCTTTCGGAATGGAACGATACGCGATCGTTTATAAGACGACTAAACGGAATAGTCTTCTTACTTGGCTACGTATCGTTCAGTAATTTCTTCTTCTTCTTTTTTTTTTGTTACTATTATTTTTTTTTGTTTTTAACTTCTAAAACGATCCTGCGTACGGAATCACAGTTACCGAATAATTCGAAGTTAAGCGCGTCTTTCGACCCTTATTTTATAAACCCCGACCTTAATGTGCTTTCTTTTTTATTCACGTGTATACGTGTGTACGTACATAGAAAATACACACACGTAAGCACGTGTTCGCATCCAAGGAAACATAAAAATAGACCCCCCCCCTCTCCAAAAAAAGAGAAAAAAAAGATCATCAGATTTCATAGTTATTTCCCGTTCACACGATTTTATACGATTTTTATACGATTTTATACTATCTACGACCTAAGACATTAGAAGCGCACGCCGAAGTTTTGCTGTCACGTTCTCTTATTCTTCTTCTTCTTCTTCTTCTTTTTTTCTTCCACTTACATTTTTACCACGTGACTTTTTTCACTCCGCAACGTGCGACACGCTCTATAAACTATACGTAGTAGCAATATATGCTTATAGCCAAAAATAAATGTTGAAACTCTTCTAAAACAAATACCGTACAGCTAGAAGTCGTATCGATATCACGATCGATCTGAGGTACGTATGTTTCGATCAACGTCGTTATTGTAGACATAGAATCTTCGTGATTCTCAATCAATAGCAAAATATGGATATTTATTTTTTCTTCTTCTTCTTTTTTTTAATCTTTCTTTTATCTTTTTTTATCATTATCATCATCATTTTTTAGTAGTAGCAGCATCAATCATCTCTAACACGTCCACGTTTAAAAATAGATTATTCAACATCTTTAGATTCTATTGTAAATAGTTAATTAAGTTGTGTGATTTCATACGAAGCATCGCGATTTGTTTTAAACTATATGTTGCGACAATGTCCTCCAATTAGAATTTACGTATGGAGACATAATATCTTTCCGTTAGATATTACGTATATACGCGCGTTATTCTCCATACATATTATCCTCGATAAGACGTATACCGACCCCAACCCAGATCAGACAAAAAAAAATCAATATGCATAAGAAGCCCGTGTTTCGTTTGCTATTTTTGGTTTTCTCTTGGTGACACTGTCGCAACACTCTCCCTTTAGTTTATCTAGAACGGGAAAGAACGTAAGGTATGATTAGGTATTCGTTACCCTTCAGTACCAAACGTAATGGAGAAGCCGTTACAATTTACCACAGTTCGTAATTAGAATATTCTTAGTAGGCTTGCCAGTCTGATCACCAAACGTTGATATCTTTTCAACTAGTTCAAGCCCTTCCACGACGTGGCCGAAGATTCCCGTAAATCCTCGCATTTCTTGTAGTATGATTCGAAATTGTGAGCCCACCATACCAAGGTTGTCGTGACGTTTCTGCGTTCTTCTCATTCCTACGGTACCTCTGACCGCTGGAAACTTAGTGTCATCCGGCATGAAGTAGCCATCTTCAAATATGCTTCTTCCTCCTCGGCCATTGTTAAGCTCGAAGTCTCCCGTTATTACGGACTCTCCTTCCCAGCATTGAAATATGGTACATCCCTTGTAACCAAGTCCAACTTCTCCGGTTGCTAACATGCTAAAATTCTTCACCATCTTTGGTGCGACATCCGGTCTAACTTCGATAACTATACGGCCGTGAGGAGATCCATTGACCTCGATATTGAAGTAATACAGCGGATAGGGGTTGGATGGGCCACGAAGAGACGCCGCCATTCCCGTGGACGGTGGTTGGGGAGATGAATGGACGGTTACCAGACTTGTCCCGCTAGCGCCAACTGCCTCTGACATAAACGTTGATTGTTGTTGCGGATGCAACATAGCATTCTGTGGAGCAGGTGGAACGGGTTTCACGGACGGCGAACCAGGTGGGATTAAAAGCTGCTGTTGAGATTGTGATTGCTGCTGTTGATTGTTTTGAGATGGCGGAGGAGGACCTTGATGAACGTGAACCGATCCAGGTGGAGCTTGTTGCGGGCCCATCATACTTGGGTGATACTCGATCGAACCATTTTGCATGTGTTGCTTAACGAGATGTCTCGTGTACAATTGCGACATACAATAATTTGCAAGGAACAGTATAGGATTATGCGAAGCCATTGCATGATTGGCCAATCTACCACCATTGCTGGATGTTTGAGAAACAATCGATTCTCCAACATGTATACCCGCCAACGCTTGTTTTAAGGTATCAAAGTTGAAAACAACTACGGAATTTCCTATCAAATCGTCCAGTTGACATTGCAGCATCATATCTTGGTACTTGGATTGTAACCTTTGCTTTTCGACGATTAATTGGGAGTGTAAATTATAAACGTCGCTAGGGTTGTCATAAACCGACAAACTGGCCTTTGCTTTTCCTAAAGTTTCACGAGCATCCGTAAGTTCTGGTAAATGGCTCCAACCGTTATGTAGATCCGTTTCCACGTGTGTCTTCAAAGTAACGCATGCCTCCAATACTTTCATTAAGAATCCTCGTTGATGTACTGCCAGTCTTTGTATCTCGTTCGACAGCTTCCCCATGGCGACTAGTTCCAATTGGACCTATCGATAAGTTGTCGTTGTTGAAAGATTTTTTGTCGACCTTTTGATATTACAAGTGAAGGCACAATGCAGGATACAACTTACGATAATCAAGGATTATCTTTGTTTTTTGTTTTCCTTTATAAGAGAGAGAAAGAAAAAAAAGCTACTTACCTCAGCTATAAGTTGTTCTTTGGCATCGATTTGCGACTTAATCTGATGTCCCGGATGTTCTTGAGGCGTTGCACAGGCTCTGCAAAGTGCCTTGCAACACGTTGCGCACCAAAAAGCCAAAGGCATCCCATGAGTGTGACAATTTTCACTCTGCAAAGAAATGAATCTTATACATTTGTTATATTATCGATCGAATTTCAAAATATTAGTAAAAGATAATGGAGGCTATGAAATAGATTAAATAAAAACAAGAGAGTTTTAAGATCAAAGTGATAGTAAAAATCAAAAAGACAAAAAAGAATGAAATGTGTAGGTGCAGCAAAAAGGGACAAAGTACGTTACAATATAAAGGAGAAAGGAACGTCGTATAATGTGATCCTATTACCACGAGAATCTTTCTCGATATGGCTTCGTAACTTGCGCGGTACTCTCCCCTCCCTATCATGCACCTATGTGTCCAGGAATTTTGTTTTTAAGCAACTAAGAATAATATTAATGAAAGCAAATAGTCATAATTTAAAACCAAATACAGAAACAGATTTTTAAAAGAAAACTGGATTCTCTCTTACACACACACACAAACTCTGTCTCTCTCCCTCTCTTTTTTTCTTTCTAGATAGGCGTGATATTTTTCTTTGCTTTACACAATTTATTTTATACCTTTCTTTCTTTTTCGACGCATTTATTAGATGTGTTCTTTAAATGAGGGAGGTTGTTTGCTAGGGTAAGAAGTGGAGAATAAGTCGGCAAAGAATCTGGTCCTTGATCACCCAGGTCGGTCCTCTTCCAACAATGAGCACAAAATAATTCACGCCCTTTCAACAAGTTGTTTTCTATGCAACGCAAGCAGAAATAGTGTTTGCAACTAAGATATTTAGGACACAGTTCAACATCATTGAATTTCTGTTTGCAATAAGTGCAAAGCGTAAGCTCCTCTAAATCCGTCAAAACACTTGGATCCAACATCTGAAAGCATAATAGAGTTATGTTAATTTTATGCAATCATAAATAAAGAGCGATAAAGACTACTTTGAGAAATTTTTCATATTAAAAAAAATATAATTGATTATTGGCTAGCAAATGTTTGAAGATGATGACTATATCGAACAAAGTTGTTCCCCTTAAATTGGTTTAGTCGAATTAATCAAATTTTATTTTATAAAGTAAAAGTATTTTTCCTTTTAGCAAGTTGAAAAAAATGTGAAATAATGTCAACGGATAGACAATGTCTATTAATAAGAATGAAAAATTTTATCACAGATTTCATTTTGTAAAAAATACAAGCGATATAATCATAATCCCAGAAATGATGGTAACACGTATTAGATATAGAATCTTTCTTTCGTCTCTCTCTCTTTTAATATGAAATGTAGTGCGTTTTGATTTCTCATTTGTTCAAATTACTAATGCATAATATTTATACGGTTAATATCTACCATAAAGTTGATTGATCTTTTATTCTTACTTTTTTTATTTTATTTAATGAAATGAAAAATTTAAGTAGATTATAAAATTGCTCCTTTAAAAATGACACTTATTCAGTTTTCAATTTGTTTATTCGCATCAAAACAAGAAAAGTTTACCTGAGAACACGAGCACTTATATGCATGTTTTTGAATGTTTCACTTTACTTGCATACATATTTAACTAAGAAAAATAATTAGATCGTTATTACCTTATAATCACACTTCTTTTTTTACGAATAAAACAAAAATATTTTGTCTGCATTCTATGTATGTCGAATTTTAAGGTTCAAACATTATATCATGTCATTTCATGCATTTTTCATTGGTTCTAATGCCATTGTATGACCTCACAAATATTTCTGTATATTTTTACAAATTGTTTTTTTCCAACAAAATAGTATTACAAATGTGTATTTTTTTATCTCAAACAAAAGAAAATAAAAAAACAACGCGAGCACGTGGCTGCGTTCTTAAGCACATGGCACAATATCAAACTGAAAAACTTCTAGCTCTTTCAGATGGTCCACAAAGGGAAAGTAGAACTTAATTAATTTCAATAGAATCTTTCTGATCTTTCCGCAAGGTTTCCTTTTTACGTTGAACGAATAAAACTCCAAAATTCTAGTTCTCTTTGAAAGGTTCAAGTAAAGACGTCATCGTGTAGCGTGGAGCAGTCTATTTATCGGCGAAGTCATTACTAGACGAAATATTGGTAGGAATGTTGCAAAAAATGTAATTTTTTCGTGTATGAGAAGCGCGTGCGCATGAAATCGCGCCAAAACCTAGCTACAGTGTTATCCCGGAAAGAATGAAGAGAGAAAGAGAGAAGACGCGCGCGCGTACGTTTACATGTATAGGATGAAAGAGAGAAAGTAATAGAGTTTCAAAGGTGGGAGAAAGAAGAAGGAAGGATTCGAATCGTCCAAGTCATTTAGAACTTTGATACGGAGTAGTAGTAGTTACTTGTTATTCGGCATTTATTAACACGACGATGTTTAACGCGAGAAGGGAGTTTGAAGTAGAAATAATAAGAAAAAAAGGTATCGTGTAAATTTAGTTTTCTATTGCTATTCGAATACCTCGTAATATAGATAGGCAGGAAGGCAGACAGGCGGCAGGCAGGCGGCAGTCATATCGTGGCGACAAGCTCCGCATGAGGAGAAACGAGTGCGCGCGCCCACCGAAAAAGAGAGAGAGCGCGCGAGAGAGAGAGAGAGAGAGAGAGAGAGAGAGAGAGAGAGAGAGAGAGAGAGAAAGAAAGAGAGGGAGAGAGAGAGAGAGAGAGAGAGAGAAAGAGAAAGAAAAAGAAAGAGAAAAAAAGACTAGCCGATAAACGATTGTAGGTCGAACGATGCGCGGATTCCCAAGCTTATCGGTCGGCGGCAAGTTCTCTCTCCTAAACGACTTAGAGATTCACAAAGTAGTTACTACGTGTCACAGTAGACCGAGGGAATCCGCGGGAACTTGGCTCCCCTTCCTCCTCCTCTTTTCCTCTCGCCGTCACTTACGCGCGCTCCGTCTCTCGATTCTCCCTCTCTTCCCCCACCAATCACGTATTTTACGCGCGCCCGCGCGCCATATTGCCTTCCCGCTTACGTAGAGAGAGAAAGAGAGAGGAAAAGACAGACGTGTATGCTCATACATGCTCTCTCTTTATTCTATATCTCTATTACTCTCTCACCCTTTTTCTCTTTCTCTCTCCTTCTTATTATACGCATCTATGTAATAAAAAAAAGAAAGAGGGAGGTAAACTCTTTCTCTTATAAAAGACACCGTCTTCTTCTATTAGAATCATCTAAATGCTTCGTACCGTGTATACGTTCGTGATCGTCTCCTTACCGCGCGATGGAGGCTGATCGTTGACACTCGTCACTCTCGATATATAATATCGTTGTAAGGATGCTTATATCTTCTCGTTATTCTCTCACTCCAGCACATACGATCATATTTTAATTTACATCGGGACTGACATAACGCGATATCCCACTCGCGAATGTTTAGACGCGGACGAGTTGCCGTCGTTGTCGTCGTCGTTGCCGTCGTCGTTGTTGCCACTGTTGTCTTCGTCGTGATCGTTTTCGGAGCGATAGTACCGGTGGGCTGTACGTTGTTTTTTTTTTGTCGTCGTTCTAATCTTCGTCACTGTCACCGTTGCCGTTGTTGTTGTCGCTGTTATCGTTGCTGTCGTCGTCGACGTTCCGTCACCGTCACCGTCACTGTCACCGTTGCCGTCGCTGTCGTTGTCGCCGTTACCGTGCTCGTCGTCGTCGTCGTCGTCGTCGTCTTCGTCTTCGTCTCCTTTCCTCTCTTGCCGTGATACTCTAATAGTCGTGGGGGGATTTTTTTTGCTTGCTTATGTTTGTTTGTTTGTACTATTCGCGTTCAACAATGTTTACGCTTTTTTATCGAACCTCGTGAGTTATTGTGGATAACATAACGACGGCGCGCCGGTTAACGCGGCGTTGCTCCAGCTTTTAGCTCGTGCAAACGTTTTGCCACATCATGATGTTTGGTTCACTAAACTAACCACTAGCATGGCGGCGACGACCGACCGACCGACACACGCACTACACCGCGCACTCCTTCGCTTACGCTGTTGCTCTTTCTCTCTCTCCTTTTCTCACTCTTACTCTCCTCGTCTTCTCTATTCTGCCGTCTTTCTTTCTCTTTCTCCTATCTCCTTTTCGCTATCAACCAATCGGCCAGCGATATTTCGCGTGCGTCATTTGGACGATTCCTCGCATTGCGGCGACACTATCAACCTTACTTCGAATCTTCCACGCTCCCCCTTCTCGATTTTTCTTCCTCATGTCCTGCGCGTGCGCGCACATTTCATTCATTCAACGCCGATAGATTCGCCTTAATGTTTTGCGATTCAAAATTTTTCCCGCCCTTCCTATATTTCTTTACATTTAACATATGTATCTTATTTACTTATGATATTTATTTTATATTTTATTTCTTTTTTTTTTGTTTTTAGGAAAAAGATAGCTACGGCAATGAAGTATCAAGGCTAGCAAGACCTCTACCCGTGGAGTATTTATTAGTGGATATACCTGCATCCACCCCTCTTACTCCCCAATTTACATTTTATGTAAACGATGATATTACTCCGTTCCTTATTGAAAACAGGTAATGCGATGCTAATATTTAGCTTAAGAAGAATATAATAATACGATTATTTGATTTTAGATTAATTGATGGACAAGTTCAAGAGTTTCGTTCGTTGTGTACTTATATGCAGCAGTTTAATTCGGACCAATTTTTTGAAGCTATTTCAGATTTCCACTTGCTTTTGTTTATTACAACTATGGATATGCTACCCATGAAGGTATGTATACTCATTAATATATCTTCGTTAACGTAAACTGTAAATTGAATTTATTTTGATGAAATTTTAGGATCACATGGGACCATTGCTCGAAGCTGTGCGCACTAAAAATAAACAAATGGCAATTGAATGGTCACGTTCCGAACATTGGGCCACGGTGGAACAATTAATATCAGCTAGTGCAGCATCCACGTCGCAAGTTCCGCAAGTACCGTTTAATAGCGGCATGGTTAGAGCATCGTCTTCCCTGCCAGCAGCTAGTTCTAGCGTAGCCGTTGGCACGGAAGCTGCTGCTAATTCGTCTGCCGATCAAGAATTATGGACCTGTCCTCATTGCACTTTTATCAACGGTGCAGAATTTTCAATATGCGAAATGTGCAGTCTACCAAGGTACTCCTAGATGAAGTCTCCATATTTTACAAAACATTGTGTGCTCTTTTAAGGGTGTTTTCTTTTAAAATCATTAATTTACTTCCGCAGGATTTGACTCATCCTGTATCCTTACGGATATTATGATTGTTTTCTACGCATCTTTGGCCTTATTTATGAGTGAATAAAACAGACAAAAAAAAAAATAAGAAAAAAATATCGAGCAAAAATACATATTTCCGACTAACACTAATGCACTATCCTGCTTTTTTGATTTAATGATTATTCGTTTACAGCCATTTTACATACTTGACTGTAATGAATCCCTGCAAGTTACTTCCGGTTTGTCAGTTGTCCATTTTGCAAAGACATATTTTTTAAAGTCAAAAAAAATGTAAAAATTTATTAAACTTTTATATTCTTACAGAGGTGACCAAGATGTTTTTTCGTAGCTGGATTCTAGATTATTAAGGTATAATCAGCGAAACGTCAGGGAAACGAGAATTATAACGTCATTTTTCTCAGCGTCGTAGTACTAATGAATAGAAATGGAATTTTTTCTTATCTTATATGCTATGGTCAAAGTTAAATTCCTCATTGACAAATTCACTCATGCTCGGAAGAAACAAAATATTTGCTTTAGTCGGTTAAAAATTATAAACTGTGATTCAAGATAGGTTCTGTATTTATTGTGTTCTTATACAGTTATTTAGTTTTCTTAAATGGAAAGAATAAAATAAAATATATTCATTTGGTTTGGTAAGAATCCAAATATTTTGCATTCTGTATTTCCTTTTTTTTTTTTTTTAATATTATTATTCTTTTTTATTTTATATGAATTATTTTTAATCAAACGTTATGATTTCATTGAAGAAAAGTCTTTGCAAGCGATTCTAGATATTATCGAATCTGTATAAGTAGATACAATTAGTTCCTCTTTATCAATTTTATAATATTTTTGTACTAGTTCCAAATTATTTAATTCTTTCAGCTCTTCTAGCGATATTCTTTCTCCTTTTATATTATCAATAATCATTTTTGAGATAGATTCTTGATCGTCTATTTTGTGAATCGCTACAACCAATATATTTGTATCATTGTCGTTTATCCCAAAATCTGATAGTGATTTGGATATATTTTTAGTTATTGAGAGATAAAACAAAGTCTCTGTAAATTTATTCCTTGTAATTAACTGATTACAATGTTCATTAATAGCCGCCTTGTTGGCGGCTATTACTATTTGAAATGGATCTACTATGCATGTAGGTCTTAAGAAGCAACAAGCAAGATCCCCAGAGATTACCTTTTTTTTTACTTCAGCAGTATTTTTTACATTTTTGAACAAATACAATGTACAATGCATTTTTGTTTCCGGGTCTAGTTGTATGCTATAAATGTTTTGGTCTGTCATCATTGTATTATTGGGAATTTAACCTTAAAATCCACCAGTCGCGAACGAAAACACTGATAAAAATAAAACCATTGTAATATATTCTCTATAGAGACGTAATTTCTTTACTCGTGAAATTTTTTGGACAAGTTTCGTTTGCCTTTTGATTGGTTTTAATTTATGATCGCTTCATAGTACATGTCAATACACACCAGAGGATATCTACATACATATTTCAATTTTTTTTTAGCTGATATACATATCTTATTTGTATATTCTCAATGTCGATATTATTGGCGCTCATATTTGGATATTGTTGGCGATGATATATGTTTTGAGAAAAATAAAAAAAAATATAATAATCTATGAGATATATCATTTTAAAAATATTCATTATTTTTGATCGAGTGATCAGCAATCGTTTTTAATTAATAGAACAAAAATTATATATTTGTATCTTTTGCTTTTGTCGAGTAAATCGAATCAAATAATCGATATATCGATCATTCATCGATTTACATTTTCGATCATTACCATACAAAATTAAATCTTATGAAAAAATGTATATTATCTAAAAAGAATGGAGAACTGATTTGTATCGTAGATCCTACAATTTTGTGGGACATCATTGTCATCATTAATAAATATGGAAGATGATTCGCGTTCAAATATTTTCGATCGAATGCTTAATACTGGTAAAAAATACAATTCATAGGCCACATTTCATGTTTTCCTTTAATTTTATATTAATGTATTTATTATTAAATATTATTAATTATTATAATTGTATACATAATCATTATTTCTTATTTTATTGATTTTTATTGATAATTGCCAGTAAACGGAGGTATTAAATGGACTACGCAGCAAATAACATCAGCGTGTCCTTGGAGAAGAAAAAAGTCTGAAAGCCAATTAATTATTCCCGAAAAAGAAAGCGATATTAAACCCGATTATCGTTCCGTTCCACATACCGATGATCGTACCGATCCACAAATCAATGATCGTGGAGATACACGAACAGATGTTCGTACCGATAAAAAAGACCAAGACAAATCTAAAGATTCAGATCAAAAGTTATGGGATTACAAAGCACCTAGTGAAATGTGTCCACCACGGGAACCACCTTGTTGTTTCATTAAAATGCAGGTTAACGATTAGATCATTTAGCTTTTAATGATAATTATTTATATAATATTAAGGACCATTATTTTAACATGTCACGACCGGTGTTCAATTAAAATTCTGTATTAAATTTAATAATTCATTTTTCTTCATTTATCATATATAATTATAATTATAAATATTATTTTATTATTATCTACAAATTACTTTATTCATTATTTGAATCGGAACTTGATTTAAGACCGGTCATTCGATCGGTGTTGGTATAAGTAGATATACATAAATTATCGGTTAGTTTAATCTTAAAATAAATCTTCTTCGATCATTTTATTATACAACAGGATCCTAGCACACCTTGCTGTTGCGAACCGAAACCTGCTCCTTGTCCACCTTACCACGAAGAACCTCGAGAGCCTACTTGTGGTTGTGATCTTTGTAAAAAGGGATATCCTAATGATAAATGTTGCGATCACAGAGAACAATTTCGAAGGGGCACCTTTCTACCAAGACATTTCGAAAAGGCTTGATAGAAAAATAAGACGTTATCAATTTTTTAATTTAAACGGTACTTTCCCATATTCATATGTAATATTTTAACATTTTTTTCCCATAATTATTATAATTTTACAGCAATATTAATAATAACTATAACATCTGATATTTTCACTAATTCGAGGAATTGCACAATTTATAGGAATTTAATAAGAAAGCGGACTATGGTATCGTTGTTTATCTATTTCGAAAGATTCAATTTATTTGTCATTAAAAATTGTATTAAGCTTTTAATATTCATTGAATCATCTTATACTTAATCTAATGGAATATTATTTTTGAGGTAATATTTATCTGGATTATCATTTTATACGAGATAAGGTTTGAATAAGAATCGATGAGATTACTAGGGCTATATTTTGTAGTTAAGCTTGTAACTTGTTATTTTTTCGAAAGAGTAATAATATTTTAATATTGAAAAAGATAAATGAAAGTATAATAAAATTTACATGCTAGCTAGCTACGTTTCTAATAATTAGAAACCATCGGAAATATGACTTTAGGTCGAACAACGGGCATCGAAGTAAGTTAAATTTAGATATTTATTTTGGTTGGATTGAAATATCTTCCAACAAATAATCTTATCGAAGACTATGCGTCAACCGGTTCGTTTCATTTTTCAGTCAGTTTTGTGCGTGTTATATGCCTGCTTAATACGCCTTAAAACTTGAAACAGTGAATCTTTCTTTCGTCGGTAAGTTTTATTTAATGTGCGCAATCATCAAAATAATTATCATCAAATCGATCGTATTGAAGTGAAAAAAAAGTGACGCAATTTGATTAATTTATATTATATTATATTTATCTACGAGTATTTTAAAAAGAGAAACAAATCTCGTGAAAATCACAAAAAAACACTTGATCCCGATTCGTTATCGAGATTTAGATCTGCGGATATGGATATGGATATGGTAATGTTTCAGAAAAATCTTTATTATACAAAATATAGAACGTGGTGGAAGTTTATAATCTCTTCTTATTATTTCGATGAAAAAATTTAAAAAAATATGCAAGATGTACAAATATGCGTACTCGTGTCCATCTACTTTTTAGTCTTTTTTTTTTTAAATATTTCTTTTTCATAAACTGGTAAATAATATCGAATAATGAATAAATTCATTTTATTTTCTTGCTGACAATCATTTTCCGAGAACGTACATTTACTTTCGAATTTCAAATTCGAAATTGTTCAACGGGTATTCAATTCTAAGGATATTTTATTGACTTTTTAAATTCCGCGCTTTAGGTATATTGATTTAAATCTAGAAAACGATACCAGCGACGTTGTAGATGTGTAGTCGATTCAACAATCCTTCGTTATTCATATACATATTGTCGACGTGTGAGTTTTATTGAGCGAAAGAAGCAAATCCTTGTGTCTTCGTTGATATCATTCGATTGTATAACATTCGAAGGGAAAATTTGATGTGTTGATTGGTCCGCTATATTGGTAAATATGTTTTATCTTATTTCTGTTTTACAAATTCGAATGAATGGTCAAATTTCTATAAGAAATAATAACATTATTTCATAGAATAATCTTGTACGATTCATCGCATGGGCGTTGTCTGTAAAAATATGATGTGGGCGTTGGTTATAATGGTACAATTTTCTCTACAAGAGTGGACTAAAGTGGACAAGAGTTGTGGTATTGGTAAGAAGGAATCTATATGGGTGGGGGATAATTTCAAGGTCATGGATGAATTCTTGTCCATATTTGTGTATAACGGACCAATCTGACTACCCGTATTTTTACTAACTCAGATGCCTATCAATTTTTATGCGTTTATATGCGTTCATGGTCGTTTATGATAATTCATCCTCATTTTATTTAGATTATCAACCAGGTTTCTATACTGCAACTATTCAACGTCAGTCAAAAACTACGTATACCTAGTTGTATACAAATCACTATACCCTTATTAACAACTACTGCATTACTCTTGATCTTTATCTTGATCACGCATTTTCGTCTTTTTTGATCAAGATTTTTTATATGTCACTTTTCTTTTTTTTTCCCCTTTTTTCTAAATATCTATCATTGTTCGATATATTATCTAACGAGAACGAAAAGATCATCGTTATAAATATTTTTACCAAAAACATGTTTTTTTTCCTAGATCAGATTAGAATCAATGGAAATTTTTTGAAATAAACAAATTTTGATTTGTCTGTCTTTATTTCTTTCTTTCTTTCTCTCTCTCTCTCTCTCTCTCTCTCTCTCTCTCTCTCTCTCTCTCTCTCTCTTTCTTTTTCCCGATATGGATAGTTCTACATACTAAGGTAAATAAAATGGATTAAATGACAAGCATCTATTTTATCGTCCACGCAGGTCTTGTCTAAATAGATCGTCTATCTTATTCTCTTAAGATATAATCAAGCGCATCGATGATTAGTAAAATTTTTTAATTTATTGCTTTTTACGTGTTAATTTATTTATAGTACTTATAACTTGTAAAATAAATGCTTTACGATAAAGAGATTACGATTAAGAAATATAGATTTGGTCAAATCTTCAAAATATCATATCTTTTTTGTTAATCTTATCGAGTTATTATATTAACAAATAATATACAATAAATGTAAATGAAAACTATTTTAAATATTATTCATAAGAATTACTGAATTTTTTCCGATATGATAAATAACAGAAGATAAAGATGATGAAAAATAAGTAGAAAACATTAGAATTAGAAAAGAGAAATAATCTGTTGACGTCATATCGCCATTACGATATTGTAATTGTCGTAACGCTATTTATTATCGTTGGATAATTTTTAAATTATTCTTCCAACTAATTATCATCCGAGAAAAATGAGAACCATTATTATTTTGAAAAATATAAACGATTATATTATTATTAAAATTGATAAATCGTTAAAATCACATCCGTTTGAATGAAATACCATTACAAGTGTTTTATCAAATCGATCGATTGATTTTTGAAAATTCATAATTTACCGGGGATTTTTTTTGTTTTTAAATAAATTAGGGACAAATAATTTCATTGATTTTTCCTTAATTCGATCTTTGCACCTAACAGCCTGTGTACTCGTACTCGTGTTCTTCGTTCCAGGGTCGAGAGTCACAATTGAATTTACGAATTTAAAAGAGATTATGCTCGGCGCGCTTATCTTTTTGCTTGTGATCGTTCGAGCAACGTGATTGGCTAGTTGTAATTCAAGATCGGTGTTGTTCGTCGTGTTTAATCGTTACATAGCTTCTTCCATCGCAATTCCGTCATTGGGACTTTCCTGGGGGTTCTCAGCCGGTTCTCTTTTATATACGCGTATCAAACTCTCGTTTCTTAGTCAACGTTTGGCATTCAAAGCGAGACGACAGACACAACCAATCAAGATGTATATAAGTGAGTTGGAATCTTCTACTTTTATACATTTCATTCAATTTTTCGAAATTTTCATCATTGAATATGTACCCTAGATGTATCCCAGAAAATGTTGACTTTGTCTTTTTGAACTTCAAAATAGATTTTGTCGAATCTTAATATGTAATTTATGAGAAGAACTTATCAATGTATCATCGGCAATTTAAAAAACATTTAAAATATAAATCTTCCTATTATGACAATATATTATTAAAAAGATTTTCTATTTATAAACTATGTATCACTAGATGTTATCTATAATTTATTGAAATTATTTTTCTTTCCGGTTGTTAAATTACATTTCATTTTAAATTTGATAACACCAAAGTGTGTCATTGATGTATTTTTTCTCAGAACATATTTCAATTATGTATCATTTAATTTCACTTTACATTCAATTTAGATAATTATTCATATATATACTTAAACATATTTAACTATCATAATATGAGAACGTGGTCTCGAACATGATCCTTCCTCATTGCTAAACGACTTGAACGAATGTAATATGTTTTCTTGGGTATATTTACATGCGGAGAATATACTAGCGTTATTATAATAAATTTAGATACGCATACAATCAAGCTAATATAAACGATAATGCGATTGCCAATATCTAAAGCAATAAAGATCGATAGGAAAACATTTTTAATACTTTTTTTTTTTTTCTTAAATTGTTCATATTTTTCGAAATATCTCATCAATAAATCAGCAATAATTTTATATGTATGGATGAATGTGTATACTTACATTATAACTAGATACGTATTTAAATAATTTCGAAGAAATTATTTGATTTATATGGAAGAATACGTTACCACTTACTGCAATCATTATGCTAAACCTCCCGCCTCCTCTCACTGACACAATGGGTTTTTCCAACGAGACTTGAGGAAATATTGGATAGCCTGCGTATATACTTTGCACATATTATATATGAATAGTTTATATACGGGTATATCTTATTGTTTGGTGTCAATTAGATAAGTTTATTTCATTATATTTTTTTTTCTTACGTATGCAATACATGAAATATTGTATACGATTAACTTTTGTTTGTTTTAGATCATCGAAATGGAATATTATTTCAATTTTGCCTACGTTTTATAATAATTTATTCGTTAGATATTTGTTTAACGGTGGTCGATCATTTTTTCCAATTTCATTATTGTTAAATTTTTTATCGATATTTTATAACAGAACAAATAGAAACATCTACATAGTCTACCAATTAGTTTTTTTTAAAATAATATATTCTTTTTTGTAATGTTCTATAATAGTTATAATCTTTTCATGTAATCTTTCTTGTTAATTATCGTTTAATGTGTGATCAAATGGGAAAATTTAATTGATAATTTCTTTCGAAATATAAAAGAAATCGTGCTCGAACTAAACGATCTTGACCTTATTTTCGCATCTAACTATATTCTTGATTACGTTCTATCCATTTATTTGTATTTTTTTTCTTGAATTTTCTTCGTTTCGTTTTATATTTATCGCAGATAAATGTTTTATAATTCTAATATGAACATTTTCTCTAATCTGCAAATTTATTGCGATAAACTTAGATTTGTAAATTCGAAAATCATTTCTACGTACAATAAATTATTACAAATATTATATTTAACGCGATCCGTTTAATGAAATTTAATGTAATCGCGCGCGCGAAATGTAATTCAAATAATAATTTTCTTTTTATTTTCATTTTCACTATTAGACTTATTAATTTTGGCAATCTGCCTGGTGAACACCATGGCTGGGCCTACTGAAAACAGGGCCGTTCAGGCTGTCACTGAAGCAAACAACCAATTCTCAACGTCCTTCTTCGCTGTAAGAAAAATAAATCTTTATTTATATTTCGATATATATTAGTATAATTTTATTTGAATTGAATTATTAATTACGTCATTTATAATAAACTTTATTAGGAGGTCGCGTCATCAAATCATGGCAATTTGGTCACTTCTCCTCTTAGCGCTTCCGTTGTTCTTTCCATGGCTGCTTATGGCGCCCGCGGAGAGACTCAAGACGAAATGAGAAGTGTTCTCCATCTTCTGCCGGAATCCCAAGCTAAATCTGGATATTCAAGTCTTCTTACGACTCTTAACGTAAGGTTTATTAAATCTCTTATCTTAATTTTATTTAAAATGATAATATTTTTACTATATCGTTCATTTCGAAATTATACATTGCAGCAAGTCACAGACGTAGAACTTCGTCTCGCCAATAAAGTTTTCGTAAACAACAAATTCTCCGTTAAACCAACTTTCCAACAACTAACTCAAAATGCATTCTTATCGACCTCGAAATCTGTTGACTTTTCTCAAAGCGCATCGGCTGCTAATACTATCAACCAGTGGGTTGAGGAACAAACTAACCACCGCATTAAGGACCTCGTCAAATCCGGTTAGTCTACTTTTAGTCTTCTATTATTTCTTTTCTTTATTGAACTTTTCATATTATGTGAATACTTATTTTCATTGCAGAGAGTTTAAATGGTGGAACCGCCATGGTGCTTGTCAATGCTGTCTACTTCAAGGGTAACTGGAAGAAGAAGTTCGATCCTAAATTGACTCAAGATAGACCCTTCCACGTCAGCAAGACTGAAGTTAAGAATGTACCTACTATGTACAGGTCTGGAAAGTACAACTATGGTGTACTTCCTGAATGTAAAGCCTCTTTTATCGAGCTTCCATACAAAGTAATTTGATTTGAGCTATTTATATTAATTGATTAACTGATTAACTGATGAATTAAGATCTTAAATAAAAGAATTGTTGCTTCTTTAGGGTGAAGAGTTCAGCATGGTAATCATCTTACCTGACGAAGTCGACGGATTGGCTGCAATTGAAAAGAAATTGGCAGTCCACGGTCTCGGTGAAGTTCTCAAGAGAGGACACATTACTGATGTTGACGTTTACTTGCCGAAATTCAAGATCGAAAGCTCTATTAAACTCAATGAACATCTTAAGAACGTGAGTATTAAACGCTATAATCAATATTAGATTTCACGAAAAATGACATATATCATTAAAACATTATAATCTTTCTTTACTTAGATGGGAATAAGAAAGGCGTTCAGCATAGCTGAAGCTAACTTTAGCGGTATTTCCGATACTGACCTCTACATCTCTGAAGTTGTACAGAAGGCATTCATTGAAGTAAATGAAGAAGGTAGCGAAGCTGCAGGAGCAACTGGTAAGTACATTACAACTTATATAAATACCTGCTGTTTGCTTTTTAGATTTTATTAAAACGGAAGTAGACAAAGGCTATAGAGATGAAACGCTAACAATTACTTTGTCTCTTCCTTTATCTATGTATTTCTTTTTTTCTTCCGAAAAATTCTGAGAAATGTTCTAACAACATTACATAATATAACAATTTATTTATGCTATTAAAATAAATCAGCAATGTATCTCATTTGTTCATTTACTTGCCATTTGCTTTCTCAGAATTTCTTCAGAAATCTTTAATACTTATTGCATTCCGTGTACTTTGCTCTTGTGTTTATAAACTCAGCTATTATACATTTTTTTTGTTTAATGTTAATCTTTAATTCAGATAATAATTTTTACCATATTTCAAGCTTCTTCATTCTTTTACTGCAATAGCATGTTTATCTGTTCAATGTGCTTCTTATATCAAATAGCGTATCATTTTTTCATTTCTTTTGTTTCCTTTCTTTTCATTAATAGCTATATCCAATTGCTATAACTCTCTTAACTTTCTGTATATATTTCTTGATTTGTCAAACAGACTAAGCATTTACTTTATAATCTCTTCTCACAATCAGATCGTATCTTCACGCGATAACGATGAGGATTTTTTTTTCAATATTCCATATTTTCTCAATCGAAGAATAGATGCATCATCTTTTCGACGTTTTATTTAGGAAGATTCATACAAAATTAATAAGTAAATTTATACAATCGATTCGATCACGTAAAATGACGAATAGAAATAAATTTTAGGTCTCGTTTGAATATGATCAAACACAACGAAAGGAATTTTCATTATATTCATATTCATTATGTATTTATATGATATTTTTCTATCATCCACATGGAATAATAAACATAACATACACTTCATTTAACAATGTAACTCCCTTTTTTAATTTAATTGAAATTACTTTTAAGTAACCACAAAATTTTTATTTTCTCTCTTTATTCTTTGTTCTTTTTTTTTTCTTAGCATTATATTTTATTTCATTCCGTTACGATGGGTCTGGTCTGTAATATTCTGTTTCATTGATTATTCTAACAGGTATTAGATTCAGGCCTCTTTCAAGCTCATGGTCACCACCGCCGCCTATTCGATTCAATGTCGATCGACCATTCTTGGCGATTATTAAATATGGAAACATCGTTTTGTTCGAGACGAGAATAAAGTCGTAATCGTTGATCTTCTTTTTGATACAATCCAAACTTTACACATAGCTTATTTTTTTTCCCACTTTTTTTTCTTCTATACATTTTTATAATATATCAATTCGAAATTGATACACGTGTCATACATTTGTTAAATCCTATTTAAGTACACGTAATTTCTTTTATTCTTTTTCTTGATTTAAAATCATTTGTTCGTAAATGTGCATACGTGTATATCATTCTATAGATAGGATGTTATCATTTGTATAAACTTATCGATCAATAGATAAGTTTTGAACTTGCCGTATAAGAATCTCATGTATTTTTTTTGTTGAATAATCAATTTAACAAGCATGCTCTCTGTGAAGTTATCTTGATATTTTCGTAATGAATCATCGCTGCTATATAAATATGCGCATTTAAATTTTATCAAATGATAAGAAATATTTTCCCTTTCTATTCTCTAAAGTTTTTCAAGATTCATCAATTTTCAAAATTTTTCTTTTCTTTCATTTTTTTCCTAATACAAGTCAAAAAAAAGCACGGTTTACTTATGCGTTATATTTAAGCGAAGATCTTTTTTGTATCTCATATTATTTATTAGTTTATAGATTCATACGACACACTAGAGTTTATATTTATTTATATGCAGATACACGCAAACACGCACACACACACCTATACATTAATATGTATATATATATTATATTATAATTTGTTTGGAACATAGACGAATAGTTTGAGTAAAAAATAAAAAATATATTTATATTTAGTAACAAATTTATAGAAAATTAATAATTTCGTATGAAAGATTGATCTCATTTTTGAATGAAATTGGCAAAGCAAAGCGAATTAAGGTAACTAAATAGTATCACTGGAATAAGATATTATTTCGAAGACAACGAGAGGTATGTATGTATGTATAGAAAAATATAGACAATTTGTTCTTTTCAAAAAAACTGTAGCCATATAAAAATGCTATATGTAAAAGTTATAGAGTTGAAAACTTCGGATGGTTCGATTACTAGTCGCCACAACTGCATCCATTTATCACTGCTTTCATCTTTCCACAGTAGATATAAAATTATGGCACGCTCCTAGAAATATCGTTTATAAAGAATACGATTGAAACGATTAAAAAACTATGATGAAGTATTCAGCCCATTGGTAATATCGATCTATGGTATCGATTATTATTTAGCAATTAGCTTAATGTAACGTAGCGTTATTTTATTTGTGATGCTTGATATAGAAAACGAATATGTAATTTCGATAAATTTGCTGATATTGTCGTCGTCAATGCTTTTTCGTATAGTTTTAATTTTTTTTATTTAATTTTGTCAAGGATAGTGTTGTCTAGTCGAAGAAATTCTATTTATGGATGGTGATGGTAATTCATCTTTTTAATTTCGTTTACGGAAACACGTTAGAGAAATTTGATATCTTTTCAGAAGGTAATGTTGGTGTTAAATCAGGACGTCCAGGACCTAAATCAGAATTCAGAGCCGAGAGACCATTCTTATTAATAATAAAGAAAAATAACGTACAACTGTTTGCTGCTCACCTTCGAAAACCGACTGGTCATTAAAAAAAAAAAAAAAAAGAAAAGAAAAACCAACAAAAAAAGAAACTAAAATGAACAGAATTGATGATAGTATTATTCCTAAAAAAATAATCAATTTTCAATAAATTATTTTCTATTTGAACATTACTAAAGACTTTAATATATGTGCATACGCGACCGAAATTTCATATATCCTTAATAGAACCGTTTGAAAGAGTTGTCCGTAAAATCTTGGCAATAATTAAACTTACAATTACTAAGTTGGAATCTATTGACAATCGATTGACAGCCATCGCTTTTTTTTTCTTCTCTTACTCTCAATTTATTATGCAACTTAACAAAGTATATAATACTTACAATTAGTTTGTGTTTTAATGGGATATGTTTAACGGCTATTTGAACAAATGTACAATGATTAAAAACAATACTCTTTTATTTAAGATTCTTTGTCGATGGTGACGGTTGACTTTAACGAAGATCTTTCTCCTTATTCTTCTTCTTCTTTTTGTTTTTCAGTTATTAGGAAAATAACAATATTGTTTCAGGTGTTGAGCTAGAAGACAGAATAGGAACACCATCAATCGATGCAGTCCATGTTGACAAACCGTTTTTAGTTATAATACGGAAAGATAATATTTTATTATTTGTTGGGCAAGTTCAAAAACCGGAATATGAGTGAATGCGCGATAAACGATTACATATTATTGTATAAAACTATCCTTTTCGTTAGAGAGGTATCACGGAAATATTCATTTAATAGACATTTCGTTATTTATGAGTTCATTTCTTTGAACTATTATACATAATTTTATACGCGTTTAATTTATATATTTCACGTTCTATCTTACATTTCATAGAACATTTTGTCATAGTAATACCATTAACTATAATATTTAGGATCAATAATCAGTATCTCGATGATTGTTTTGCTTTGTTATTCCAACGTTGTCTCTGGGCTAAAAAATTTATTCTCGTGGTTATAACAAGAACCAGTATCTTGTCTTTGCTTTTGCATATTCAAGCATATTTTTCTATAACCATTAACATTGAAATATGCTTAAAAAAATCGTACGCTTTTAATTATTACTAACAAAGTCGCAAATATAATAATGAATAATTAATTATTGTTATAGATAATGTTATAGTAGGAATATCAGGCTCAGTTAATAAGAAAACATTTAATGTGGATAAACCTTTCCATTTCACTCTAAGACACAAAAATATTTCTACATTCACTGGAATCGTAGCTGTACCAACGCTATAAGAATACAAGGCATTTTATTCAATTATTTTTATCGGTTGCAATGAAACGGCAAACTTCAAAGTATCAACTTGTTTAAAAAAAAAAAAAATAACAAAGAAAACAGAACAATAAATTACTTAATTAACAATCATTAACCACATTTATCACATATTTACTAATTCAATGATTAATAATATCCATTTACGAATTATGACTCACAAATTTAATACAAACCCTTAGACACAGAACTTAATATTGAAGAATCCTATCAAAATTGTATTTATTTTAATAATCATTTATTCGAAGTTATTTCTTGTCCGTTTATCACTCAATAGCAAAAAATTGAACGACGAAAAATATTCTAACATTCTAACAATCTTCACTAAATTCATATTGTTGAGGCAAAGTTTTACGGTTACGCAAAAATGGCGTCAGTATTATATCTTCACATTCCCTAGAAACACATAGGCAAGAATTAATTTCTTTTTTTCAAACATGCTTCGCGTTTGTACGTCTAATTTTTAGAGACTTATTGTCATCGAAAGGTTTATAAAATGGTGTGTCTCGATATTCAGCACAAAGTATACGACATATCTGAAAAATTTTTTCAAGCACGTTTAAAATGACTAACAATGCTATTTTAGGTGGTATAATTCAACCGGGCAGACCCATTGCTCCTCCAATAAGGAGATACTTTAGGGCGGACAGACCTTTTCACTATGAAATTAGATCGACAAAAGAAAATTTATCGCTCTTCGTGGGTACTTTGAGCAAACCTAACTAAGGAAAAAAATAAATATTTTATTTCATTCGTTATTTAACTCGAACACTTTATTTATCGAGACTTTTTGTATTAAGATTGAGGGAAACACGTTAAGTTGAATAAAATGAGCAAACTACAGTCTAGTTGTGGGCTTCAAAATAAAAACAAAAAAAAAAAAAGAAGAAAATGCAATACCACTTTTCCAATATTCCGAACATACTACGATATTTCTTACTAATTATTCGTATTCCTGAAAAATTGCAAAGCTTACGTTACTAACTTTAACTAAACATTAATAACAAGCTAATCGTGCGTTTTTTAGAGAAATTTATAAAATATATCTAAGTCAGTATTGATAATCATATAAGTGGAAACTAATTATAATACGATCTTACATAATATCTAATGAAGATCTATTATGACGAGATCAAGTATATACTAACTTGCCGATGCTTTCTACTGCTACAAAAGGATTCAAAAGAATCGAGCATATTAAAGTGTGGAATATTATTAAAAATAGGCATTGATATAAATTACTGAACAATTTCATCAACAGGTATCATAGTTGCATTAGCGAGTGCAAGTATCAATCCACAACCACCACCAATTTTCAAGGTTGATCGTCCCTTCCATGTGAAAATAATTAGAACACAGAATTCTCCGAATAAGGACTCCTCAGATGCGAAATTAGAACTATTCACCGCGCACGTGGTTGATCCGTCAGTATAAGTCAATAAATAAAAACTGACTCCTTTGATAATGCATTACCAAATATATTAGTATTAAGCAGTAACGTTGCTTAAGATTCTTATCATAATTATATAGATGTATTTAACGCTTTGCTGTAGAAAGAAAGAAATTTTCTCTTTAGAA
>NW_014569669.1:211253-212371 GCF_001313835.1 Polistes canadensis | reverse complement strand
AGAATTTCTCCAATAACGACTCCTCAAATAAAAAATTAGAAATGTTTACCGCGCACGTGGTTGATCCCTCAGATGATGTCTAAAAATAAAAACTGGCTCCTTTGATAATGCATTACCAAATATATTAGTATTAAGCAGTAACGTTGCTTTAGATTCTTATCATAATTATATAGATGTAYTTAACGCTTTGCTGTAGAAAGAAAGAAATTTTCTCTTTAGAATTTGTATTAGTAATATGAACAAACTTATTTTAGCAACAAAAATAGATATCTAGTTTTATTCACTATTACATTTGAACCATTTTTTATCTAGATTTTTTTTTATCATGGTTAAGGAAAACCAGCTTTGTTGAATAAAATGAACAAAATATTCTTAGCTTAAAAAAAAAGAAACTAAAAACCAAGAAAAAAATAAAGAAAAGTGTAATCCTAAATCTGCGATGCTCCAATCATAATACAATATTTGTTACTAATTACTCGTATGCGTGTAAAACTGCTACGTTTACGTTACTAACTTATATCATAAAAAAACTTGCTTAACCGAACTTCTTAACGTATAATTTATACAAAAAAATATAACTTGGTTCTAATAAACACATAGGACAAATGTTTCCCATCATACTATGTTAAATAATGTTTTATCGTAATCTATTGATTTGTGATCGCATTAGATTTTAAATTAATTCTATAAACATACTGTCGCTAGAAAAGAAGCTAATTGAATCGAGGATGTTTATACATGAAATGTTGTTGGAAATTGGACTACATAGTAATTGCTGAACAATTTTGGTAGATATTATATTTGCAGTTGGGGCTTCGTTGAACGGACCACCACCACCACCAATTTTCAAGGTTGATCGTCCCTTCCACGTGAAAATCATTAGAACTGAGAATTTCTCCAATAACGACTCTTCGAATAAAAAATTAGAAATGTTTAGCGCGCACGTGGTTGATCCCTCAGATGATGTCTAAAAATAAAAACTGACTCCTTTGATAATGCATTACCAAATATATTAGTATTAGGCAGTAACGTTGCTTAAGATTCTTATCATAATTATATAGATGTATTTAACGCTTTGCTGTAGAAAGAAAGAAATTTTCTCTTTAGAAATGTTTTTA
>NW_014569669.1:208686-210222 GCF_001313835.1 Polistes canadensis | reverse complement strand
TAATATCAATTAATGATATGAACAAATAAAAATGCAAAATTCGATAGTCTTTTCTTATCTCATAAAACTTATATCATAAAAAAACTTCTTTAATCCAACTTTTTAATGTAAAATTTGCTCTAAAAATATCACTTGACACCAATAAACACATAAGTAGAATCTTCCTATCATGTTATGGTTATTTATGTTTTATTATTATCTATTAATTTAAACGCATCAGATTTTAATTGAATTTTTTAAGCATGCAGCCGCTAGAAAAAAAAAGCAAATTGAATCGATGTTTATACGTAGAATGATGTTTGATTTGGAAATAATATACTAATACTTTTACAATTATAGTAGGTACTTTAGTTCCTCTCTGTTTGAGAATTCCACGACCACCACCACCACCAATTTTCAAGGTTGATCGTCCCTTCCTCGTGAAAATCATTAGAATGAAAAATTTCGCCAATGACAACCCTTCAAATACAAAATTAGAACTGTTTACAGCGCACGTGGTTAATCTGTTAGGACCAATTATTAAATAGTTTCGTTGTTGCTAATTCTTACTATTATTAATAACTTGTTTTGTGAAAAGAAATATTTCCTTTGAAAATATCTAATTGAATAGGAATTATATAAGAAATCATTGCTAACAAGAAGATTTCTGTATATTTTTAAGCATATTTATCAATATCAATGATTGATTGGAGCAATTAAAAATTCGAAAGTCGATTGCCCTTACCGATTTGATCATCATTCCAATCGATTTATTTATCAAACATTTTTCGCTATGTATTAGTACCATGAACAAACTTAACTTAGCAAAAGAAATAGATCTCCCGTTTTATTCACTATTTCATTTGAACCATTTTTTATCCAGGTTTTTTTTATTATGGTTGAAAAAAACAAGCTCTGTTTAATAATATGAATAAAATATTCTGAGCCTAAAAAAAAAAATAAAAACTAAAAACCAAAAAAATAAATGAAGAAAAGCGCAATCCTAAATCTGAGATGCTCCAATCATAATACAGTATTTGTTACTAATTACTCGTATTCGTGTACAACTGCTACGTTTACTTTACTAACTTATATCATAAAAAAAAACTTGCTTTAATCGAACTTCTTAACGTATAATTTATACGAAAAATATCACTTGGCTCTAATAAACACATAGGCAAACGTTTCCTATCATACTATGTTAAATAATGTTCTATCGTAATCTATTAATTTAAACGCATTAGATTGTAAGTTAATTCTGTAACCATACTGTCGCTAGAAAAGGAGCTAATTGAATCGGGAATGTTTATACATGAAATGTTGTTAGAAATTGAACTAAACAGTAATTACTGAACAATTTTAGCAGCTATTATAGTTGGATATGCGGCTTTGTTGAACGGACCACCACCACCACCAATTTTCAAGGTTGATCGTCCCTTCCACGTGAAAATCATTAGAACTGAGAATTTCTCCAATAACGACTCCTCAAATAAAAAATTAGAAATGTTTACCGCGCACGTGGTTGATCCCTCAGATGATGTCTAAAAATAAAAACTG
>NW_014569669.1:179218-205656 GCF_001313835.1 Polistes canadensis | reverse complement strand
ATTTGCATTTATCTCTTATGTCAATTATTGAAAAAAATATTTACATTTTATCTTGTGTTTCTTCCTTTATATATCATGTGTATCATTTATAGATTCATTATTTTATTCTTTTAATTAAGTAATATATATATATACATACATATTGATGTCCGTAAATACGTATTCACATACATGCATACATACATACTGATGTATATATATAGTATATTCTCGTAAAATTAGTTGCATAAAATAAAATTAAAACTACCTCCCCTATCAATGCTTTGATATTTGATTATATGTATATAAATTATGCTTTTGTGCATAGTTACGCATTACTTATTTAATACTTTATATGAAATAAATCTAGTTTTAATTAGGATATCATTTAATATAATCAAACAATATTCTGTTGCAGAATTGAACATTGTGTCTTTTTCTTTGACCATTCCTGTAGAATTTACAATAAATCATCCATTCTACTACAGTATTATACAAAAAACACCAGCGGAGGAACAGGAAACCATTGTCTCTTTATTCTCTGGTCATGTAGCACAATAATTAATTGATTTTAATAAAGAACTTTTAGCAATGTCTCAAAGTTTTTGATGTAATACTTACATAAATGTATAAACAAGAACAATTGGGATCTATGCTTCAAATGAAATAAATAAATAAATAAAAATGTTTTATGTTATATAATATTTTTGTCCTTTTACACTTCCTATTAAGAGTGCAAGTTACTTCTTTACTAAACCTTCTTATAGATATTCTAATCTACTAAAAAAGGCTCGTCATTTTGCCTCTCTCTGGAGTCAACAAGAGACGATTATTAACCGTGCCTACGATTTATATAAATTTAATTAACTTTAGTGTTTAGCCGGGAACAAGGAACAAATCTAACGTTGATCGTTCGTTGACTACTATACTATTTCATATAAATTATTTCCTATTAGCAAGGAAAACAAATTTCCAAAAGAAATAAGAAAAAAATACATTTGAAATGTTCATATTACCGCCAAGGGATAACCGTGAGTTCTATCGGTAGAATGTAAAATTACAATTATAATTATTAAAATAAGAGATATAAACTTTTTGAACGTTAATCGAAAAAGATCATGGTCCAAGCATGAGGAACCAGAACAAACCATATCGGAGACTGAAATTTATCAGGAAAAGATCATGCTGTCAATTTGGTGGGATTACAAAGACATTGTGTATTATAAACTGCTTCCAAACAACCGAAGGATCAACTCAGATGTTTACTGCCAACAACTTATGAAATTGAAAGAAGCAATCAAAGAGAACAGGCCAAAATTGGCAAATCGTAAAAGAACCGTATTCCACCAAGACAATGTGAAGCCACACGTCTTTAACAACGCGTACAAAACTATTGGAACATGGTTGAGAAGTGATATCGCATCATTCATACAGCCCCGACCTTGCACCATCGAATTATCATTTATTTCGAAGTTCACAAAACTTCTTAAATGGAAAAATTTCAGTAATAACAATGACCTTCAATCGCACTTGGTTAGGATTTTTTCTTTGATGAGCGCGAGATCATGAAGTTATCAGAAATATGGCAAAATGTCATCAAAAGAATGGAAGATATTTAACTGATTAAAGTTCATTTTTTGTAAATTATCTAACGAGAACGAAAAAAAATCGTAGTTGTAAATATTTTTACAAAAAAAGTCTATTTTTTTAAAGATCAGTTTAAAATCGATAAACATTTTTCGAAATAAACAAATTTTGATTTGTCTGTCTTTATTTCTTTCTTTCTTTTTCTCTCTCTAGCTTTCTCTCGATATGGATTAGTTCTATGTATTTAGGCAAATCAAATGGATTAAATGACAAATGTAACGTCCCGCCACTTTTATATCACATTTTTTCGCCCTAAAGTTACTTACGCGTCTACCGCCTGACCTTTTATTAATTATTCTGCTCTCTGTTTTTCTTCTAATCACTAGCTGGAATGCAAGACAAGCGAAACTCAATCTAGTAGTTAAGTCAATTATAATAGAAGCTCAATTCAGTGGATAAACGAAAGACAAGCGAAACTTAATACAGTAGTTATTATAAGAAATAATTGAAACATATATTAAAGAATAAAAATGACTATGTAATTCTTTCGATAAACGAAATTCACAACGGCAGCTAATTGTAAGAAAGTTATTTTTCAATGCAGTATGTATCTTCTGATTGTAAGCGTATCTCTATTTAATTAGATCCAAGAGGCCATATAATCCGAAATCCATACCTTCAAACATTTAGCCGACCTGCGCAGCCTGTTTTATCTGAGAAGCACCTCTTTGTATTTCGACGTAAACCTTCTATCGTCTACCCTTTTGCAATTCGTCCGATGTTTTTTATCTTTATTCAAAACGTTTCAATCTTTTGAAAAACTGATAAGTCCCATATGTGAGAAATAACAAGAAGGGTTTACGAGTCTCCCACTACGTCCCACCACTAAATTTTACGAACATCTCCATAGTGGGGGTAGCCACGAAAAGCGTATAAGAAGAGCCTGCGTGCTCAATCTTTAATTCTTTCTGTTAAGTTCTCTCAGTATTTTAATTTAGTCTTAGTTTTTTCAGTTTAGTTTAAATCTCAATTTTATTTCTTATTTTGTCTCAATTTACCGCCAGTGAATTTTCTAAATTCTCGACCTCGCCCACACGAAGATCGAACCTCCGTCTCACTGCGTTTCCAATTTGTAAGTATAATTTATTAATAAATTCTGTTAGTGAACTCCGGAGCGGTGGAACCATTTTTTCAGCCCCATCAACCTTTCCAACCTTTCCTAACTCCACGTATATGTTTTATTTATCAAAGTCTTCATTTTATTTAAAATCTACGGGTAATTGTTTACACCATAAAATTAAGTCACTTGATCACGGTTAAACTCGATGCATGCAGGGTGATCAAACGTCCAATCTGGATGTAACACAAGCATCTATTTCATTATTCACATAGATCTTGTCTTGTAAAATCGTCCATCTTATTCTTTTAACTTTACGCAAATGTAATCACACGCATCGATGATTAATAATATTGTATAATTTATTGTTTTTAATGGTTAACTTATTTATAGTACTTGCAAATTATAAAATAACATTCGATAACATCGAAGTGTCATTGATGTATTATTTCTCAGAACATATTTCAATTATGTAACATCTAATATCACTTTACATTCAAGCTAGATAATTATTCCCATAGGGCATTCCACGACTACTCGATCACTTGCGATTCTGACCCCTTTCGATTTCACTGTAACTTTTTCATTATTTTCTACCCCATTGAAAACCTTTCTGAGAATTTAATTATCAATATTCTTATCCAGAAATAAATATTATTAATATAAGTCTCAAAGGGAATTTTGGACGATTGTTAAATCTTATGAACAATTTATTTTGAACCAGTTGTACGTTTCGTCCCTTACTTGGGACTTTCTGAGAATTTTTTCAAATTTTTTTACCTAACCCAAAAACAGCTATGAATTTTTCTAGAAAACACATCTAACTGAATTTTTGATGACGTTCTATCCATTTATTATTTTTTTGGTCTTTAATTCTTCTCGTTTTGTTTGATATTTAACGAAGTTAAACGTTTTTTTCATTCTTACAAGAAAATTTTTTCTATTCTACAAATTTATTTCGATAAACTTCTGTTAGTACGTTCGAAATCATTTCTGCGTTCAATAAATTTTTATAATTATTTAACGCGATCCTTTTGATGAAATTTAATGTAATCGAAATGTAATCCAAATAATAATTCTTTTTTTATTTTCATTTTCACTATTAGACTTATTAATTTTTGCAATCTGCCTGGTAATCACCATGGCTACACCTACTCAAAATATGCCCATTTTGGATGTCATTGAAGGAACCAACCACTTCTCAACGTCCTTCTTCGCTGTAAGAAAAATAAATCTCTATTTATATTTCGATATATTATTATAATTTTATTTGAATTGAATTATTAATTACGTCATTTATAATAAACTTTATTAGGAGGTCGCGTCATCAAATCATGGCAATTTGATCACTTCTCCTCTTAGCGTTTCCATTGTTCTTTCTATGGCTGCTTATGGCGCCCGCGGAGAGACTCAAGACGAAATGAGAAGTGTTCTCCATCTTCCACCGATGTCCCAAGCTACACGTGGATATTCAAATCTTATCAAATATCTTAGCGTAAGGATTATTAAATCTTTTAACTTAATTTTATTTAAAATGTTGATATTTCTACTTAATCGTTCATTTCGAAATTATACATCGTAGTACGCCACAGACGTAGAATCTCATCTCGCCAATAAAATTTTCACGAACAAGGGATTCTCCGTGAAACCATCTTACGAAAAAATGATTGAAGATGCATTCTTATCGAGCTCGCAATCTGTTGACTTTTCTCAAAGCGCATCGGCTGCTAATACTATCAACCAGTGGGTTGAGGAACAAACTAACCACCGCATTAAGGACCTCGTCAACTCCGGTTAGTTTACTTTTTTTCTTTCATTATTTCTTTTCTATATTGCATTTATCATATTTTGTGTATACTTATTTTGCATTGCAGATAGTTTTAGTAGTTCAACCGTCATGTTCCTCGTCAATGCTGTCTACTTTAAGGGTAATTGGAAGACGGAGTTCGATCCTAGATTTACTCAAAATAGACCCTTCTACGTCAGCAAGACCGAAGTTAAGAATGTACCAACCATGTTCGGATCTGGAAAGTACAACTATGGTGTACTTCCTGAATGTAAAGCCTCTTTCGTCGAGCTTCCATACAAAGTAATTTGATTTGAGCTATTTATATTAACTGATTAACTGATGAATTAAGATCTTAAATAAAAGAATTGTTGCTTCTTTAGGGTGAAGATTGCAGCATGCTTATCATATTACCCGATGAAATAGATGGATTGGCTGCAGTCGAAAAGAAAATGGCACTCCACGGTCCTCACGAAGTTCTCAAGAAAGGAGAAACAACCGAAGTTCAAGTTTACTTGCCTAAATTCACGATCGAAAGCTCTTTTAACCTCAATCAACATCTTAAGAATGCGAGTATTATACGCTATAATGGACATTAGATTTCACGAAATGAAATATATTATTAAAACATTATAATCTTTCTTTACTTAGATGGGAATAAGAAAGGCGTTCGAAAAAACTGAAGCTAACTTCCAGGGTATTTCCGACTCTGATGTCTACATCTCTAAAGTGGTGCAGAAGGCATTCATTGAAGTTAATGAAGAAGGTACCGAAGCTGCAGGATCAAGTGGTAAGTACATTACAACTTGAATAAATTGTAATAAAACGGAAGTAGGCGAAGGCTATAGAGATGAAACGCTAACAATTACTTTGTCTCTTCCTTTATCCTATGTATCTCTTTTTTTCTTCCGAAATATTCTAAAAACTGTTCTAACAACATTACATAATATAACAATTTATTTATGCTACTAAAATAATTCAGCAATGTATCTTATTTTTTATCAATTTGTAGATATTATTCGACTTTCCTCCTTTAATGTTTTCTCAAAAATCTTAGGAGCTACGTCCTGTTACATATTGGTGTTCATTATACTTCTTATGACTATCATAATTGCATTAGTAAAATTTTTTGTCTTTTTATTAATTTTATGATCGATAACACATTTTCCTTTAGTATCGTTCATCAGGGATTTCAAGGAAATTATATTTGAACCTCACGCCATTATTTCAGGGACACATCACCTATCCAAAAGTTTATGCTCTTAATATTATTGTAGGTACTTATATAGAAATTACAAGATTATTTTTCACGAAAAATTGGTTTAGAAAATTCGAAATGTAATGAACATTATTACTATTAAATTACAAGTCTAAGAGTAAGCTAAATATTAATACTAACGTAATTACACATCTGATAATATTTTTTTCTTTTTTTCCATTTATTTTCTTTTTAAGATCTCCTATGTATGTATATATGTATATATGTATGTATTGTACACGTATCTGCTTATTTGTTATTTATTGTTAGTTTTGTTCGATGATGCTTTTTGCCAATATTGCAACTAACAAGATTTTCAAAGAAGTCAATGTGAATAGAACTTTCATATTTTCCTGTGATTTAATACTCTGTTACAGGCGTGGAAACAGATGATAGAATTGATTCCTCCGTACATTTTGTCGTTCATCATCCGTTTTTTTATGCTATCGTCAATAAAGTTGGCAACGGCTCCGAGAGTCCAGTACGCTTATTCGAAGGTCATATTGTTGATCCAGTTAATTAATGCTTACTACTACGGATCTGTTATTTTGTCATTATTTAATTATGTAATATTATAATAAAGTAATATATTTGCATTTATCTCTTATGTCAATTATTGAAAAAAATATTTACATTTTATCTTGTGTTTCTTCCTTTATATATCATGTGTATCATTTATAGATTNAAAGAAAGAAATTTTCTCTTTAGAAATGTTTTTATTCGATAAATTATATAATAATCTGAAAAATCACTTGGGAAATAAATCTTTACAGGCTATGAGATAATATATTTTTGCGAACATATTTATTAATATCAATTAATGATATGAACAAATAAAAATGCAAAATTCGATAGTCTTTTCTTATCTCATAAAACTTATATCATAAAAAAACTTCTTTAATCGAACTTTTTAATGTAAAATTTGCTCTAAAAATATCACTTGACACCAATAAACACATAAGTAGAATCTTCCTATCATGCTATGGTTATTTATGTTTTATCATGATCTATTAATTTAAACGCATCAGATTTTAATTGAATTTTTTAAGCATGCTGCCGCTAGAAAAAAAAAGCAAATTGAATCGATGTTTATACGTAGAATGATTTTAGATTTGGAAATAATATACTAATACCTTTACAATTATAGCAGTTACTTTAGCATATCGCTGTTTGAGTATTCCACGACCACCACCACCACCAATTTTCAAGGTTGATCGTCCCTTCCACGTGAAAATCATTAGAATGAAAAATTTCGCCAATGACAACCCTTCAAGTACAAAATTAGAACTGTTTACAGCGCACGTGGTTGATCCCTCAGATGATGTCTAAAAATAAAAACTGACTCCTTTGATAATGCATTACCAAATATATTAGTATTAGATTCTTATCATAATTATATAGATGTATTTAACGCTTTGCTGTAGAAAAGAAAGAAATTTTCTCTTTAGAAATGTTTTTATTCGATAAATTATATAATAATTTGAAAAATCACTTGGGAAATAAATCTTTACAGGCTATGAGATAATATATTTTTGCGAGCATATTTATTAATATCAGTTAATGATATGAGCAAATAAAAATGCAAAATTCGATAGTCTTTTCTTATATCATAAAACTTATATCATATAAAAACTTCCGTAATATCGAATTTTATAACGTACAATTTGCATGAAAAACATCACTGTGCCTTAATAAATACATAAGCAGACGCTTACTATAATACTATTTTAAACTATATCTTATCAAAATCTATTATTTAGAATGCAATTGATTATAAATTTACTTCTCTAAGCATGCTGCCGTTACAAAGAAGCAAGAACGATCGAGCATGTTTATATATGGAATGTTATATATGATATAGGCTTACGTAGTAATTACTGAACAATCTCAGTAGGTGCTCTAATGCGACATTCGAGTTCACTTAAAAGACCACCACCAGCACCAATTTTCGAAGTGGATCATCCGTTCTACGTGAAAATAATTAGAGCAGAAGATATCTCAAATAAGATTTCCTCGAATACGAGATTAGAACTGTTCATCGCGCATGTGATTGATCCACTTTTATAAATCAAGGAATAAAAATCAACTCCTCTGATAATGCATTACCAAATATATTAATATTAAACAATTACGTTGCTCTAGTCTCTTATTATAAATGTATATTATTGTTTTCTGCTTTGATGTAAAAGGGACTAAATCTTCCCTTTTAAACTATTTAATCGAATATATATTATATGAGATATTTGTCAGAATAAATCATTACTAATACAAGAAAAATATAATGTATGTTTGTGTGAATATTTACAAATATCAATGATTGATTCGATCAATTCCAAGTGGGAAACGTTGATCTAAATATCAATGGACAAAAGGTTTAAAACTCTACTTCTAATCCGATAATCTGTCCGAAAGCAGATCCATTCTTATTTGAAAAAATATCTGTAATAATATATGACAATAACAACATTCCTATATATGTAATTAGCAATGCGAAAATTATTCGACGAATACAAAAAAAGAATATGTGTATATTTTTATGTTTGATATTTAGAATCAGTGTTTATCAAAGTATCATCGGGTAGGATGAAAACAGTTTTCCGTGTCGATAATTCTTTTTCCATCTAAGGATCATTAAAAATAATCTAGAAAATTATGAAAATGTTTCTAACAATGAGGAAAAATCTCAATATCCTGAGATAAAACTTGACATTTTCTCTGCTCACATTATAAATCTATAAAAAACTCTATAAAAATGAAACTTCTTATGAAATGTTATATCAAAGAATAAATGAATAAAATGCCAATTTATTTGGGAGCTTAACTAAACTAATTTATAATATGGTTATATATTAAATTAAATCCATTAACACATTGTCTCTTTTCTCCTATTTCTTTCCTCGTCTTATTGCTTTTAAATTGTTTAATTAATGTCTTATCCTGTAAAATGCATATCAATAGAAAATTTGTTTCAGGATTGATGATCTGTTTAGCGAGTCTACCGATCATTATTGATTTTAAGATCGATCATCCATTTTACTATAGTATCGTCCATCGAGAATTTCAAGGAAATGATTTAAACGTCACGCCATTATTCCAAGGACACATCATCCATCCAAAAGCTTAAGTTCTTAATATTATTATAGGTACTTATATCGAAATTCAATTTCATCGAATTCATATAAAATTGGTTTAGAAAATTCGAAATGAAATGAGCATTATTACTATTAAATAACAAGACTAACAGTAAACTAAATATCAATACTAACGTAACTACACATCAGATAAAATTTTTGTGTTCTTATTTATTTATTTTCTTTTTAAGATCTCATATGTATGTATGTATCGTACACGTATCTGTTTATTTATTATTTGTCGTTAGTTCTGTTGTATCATGCTTTTTGGCAATATTGCAACTAACAGGATTTCCGGAGAAATCAATTTGAATAGTACATCCATATTTCCCCGTGATTGAATGCTCTGTTACAGAAGTGGTCTTGCTTGAAAAGATGGGTACCGTCTCCGAATCTATATTTAACGTCGATCGTCCGTTTTTCTATGCTATCGTCAAAGTAATTGAAAACGATGGAAACAAATCCGAGAGTCCAGTACGCTTATTCGAAGGTCATGTTGTTGATCCAGTTAATTAATGCTTACTACTACAGATCTGTTATTTTGTCATTATTTAATTATGTAATATTATAATAAAGTAATATATTTGCATTTATCTCTTATGTCAATTATTGAAAAAAATATTTACATTTTATCTTGTGTTTCTTCCTTTATATATCATGTGTATCATTTATAGATTTATTATTTTATTATTTTAATTAAGTAATATATATATAAATGAGGCATTCCACGTCAAATCGACTACTTTTGACCCCTAACTCTTTCGATTTGGCTGGAACTTTTTTTAACATTTTCTACCCTATTGAAAACCTCTCTGAGAATTTTTTCAAGATTTGTTACCTAATTCAAAAAAATGGTTTTTTTTCTTTGAAATAGCCATAACTTTGTCAAAAATGGACCTATTGGGACCTTCCTTTTTTGCTTTTTTGTTTTTAAATGTTCTTTTTGGAAATAAATTTTTCAAAAATATTTGAAGTTATATTCTTTAGGAATTATTTTTTTTCTTGGAAAAAACCTCAACTTTTTAAAATTCTGGATCGAAATTTCTTTCTATTTTTTTTCGTAATTAAAAAATTTTTGTTTTTTCTTTCGTAATATAATTTTGTTCTTATGCTAGCATAAACCAAAATAAATATATATAAATATTTTTGAATCTATTTATTGACCTTAGTTTTTTATTATATATTAACGAAAATTATAATTAGAAAAAGGTTTCAAGCACCATTGGTCAATTTTTTAAGTCAATATAATAAACAATTTATTTAGACTTCTTCGGTCGCTTAGCACACCAAGGCGTAAGCACATTTGGAAAAAAATGAAAGTAAAGTTGCTATACCTGCAGGGGATATATATAATATACAATATTATTTGATAGTATATATAGTATAGTTATATTTTAAGAAAATTTAAAAAAATTCTATTTAATTGTTAGTGTTTAAATACGTGTGTGCCTTCAGAAATGCGTTTTTTATACATATATATTTTAAAAAGTAGAAGAAAATCAAAACGAGTAGATGATAAATCCAACGATGATCACCTGTAACAAAAAGAAAACTATATTAATCATACAATCAAGTGATACAATAGCCTAACATACAAATCGTCCAGTTCGCAGAGATGCACTTTTCAACTGAATTTTTTATTTATTTTTATCAAATCTCTATTAACCGTTGCAATAAAATTAAATTTACACGCGTGATTTTACAATTACACAAAATAAATTTAAATGTGTTGCATTGTACATCGTTTCGTGATACGTAATACCGCGCTTATTATTTTTTAAAGTTATTGAATAAAAATAACTTGTAGAGTTACGCGTACAATACGAATTTACTTTTTCTTTTTAACAATCGTTTTGCATAATAGAATTACCGAATTTATTTGTGGACACTATGATATACTCGTATATAACTAGTATGCAATATATACTAGTGTATACTTGTATTTTTGCATTAGTCAATTATGCAATAATCACTAGCCTTGAAAGACGATTACTCCCATAAGTTTAAAAAACACGCGTTTGAACTATGGTTCCCTGGTGGTATGTGAGAGATTTATTCATTTTTTTTTGCTGTTAAGGTTTCTTGCTAGCGTTCCTACGGTAATAGAAATAAGAAAATAAATATTTGAATTTATCATATTACCGCCAAGGGATAACCATGCGCTCTATCGGTAAAAGGTAAAATTACAAACATAACCGTTAAAATGGGAGATATAACTTTTTCTTTAAGGACAGTGTTGACACGGATAAATGGTTAATGTAAAGTTTTATTTTGTCAATATGGAATAATTTCCTGTTCAGATACCTGGTCTGGTTTAAAACAAGTATATAATAATCCTTGACATTCCTTATATGGTTGAAAATATTAACGAGTAAATAATGTACCAATTTATAAAAAAAAATTTATATAAAAACAGTTATTATGATTGATTATTCTCAAATATTTAATATATATAATAGATAATATATTTATTTTGTTAGTATGGATTCTTCCAATAACCAAAGTACGATGTCGTGGAGTAGTGCAGGCCGATCACGCGGAAGAGCAAAGTCAATTGACATTCAGTTAAGAAGGCCTGGAATAAATTCATACAGCAAATATAATCAATACGTATGCACTGAAATTATTGCTGGAATTAAAAAGCTTACTATCAATGAGCGCATACAACCTGAACAAATAAATGAAATAGTTAATCTTGTTCCTACTACTAAGGATGAAGAAACGTTAAAGTATTCATTTTTATTGTATATTTCAATGAAACATTTTTATTATCGCTTTTCTTTAATTAAAGGTGAAACATTTTAGGAACATTTTCAATACGCTATATAAACATGCTTTGGAAGATAGAATTTTTGGCATAAAATTGGCAAGTTTATTCAGCGATGTAGCATTTTTTTCCATTGAAGTTAATAAAAATCAAAATATGCGATATTTATTACTGATTGCACTACAAAATGATTACAAAAGTGCGTCCCTTATTAATATTTCTAATTTCTTATTACCATTTATTTTATAATTCTAATCAATGAGTATTTTTTTTTTAGGAAGGGAAGAAATTAAAGAAGAAAGTATTATATTGTTTCGGAACGTTATCTCATTACTCGGAGAAGTATATTATCAAATGACATTAATATCGGGTAAACCTCTAAAAGTATTAGAAATACCATTGCTCGATTGTTGGAACATGTTATTAGAAACTGCAACTGAAGAAGATATTGAACTTGTCGCAACACAGGTTTCATAATTATTTAATTTTTATTAGTACATAAGTTATTTTAAATGATGTTACTTATACAAATAGAGAGTCTAATGAAGTTTTAATCTAATATCTACATCTTTCATTGTAGATTATTATTACTGGTAAAGGCATGTATGGAAGACCAGAATTAGATCAATTTATGTTAAATATAAGAAA
The DNA here is from genome assembly GCF_001313835.1 of Polistes canadensis. Lineage (NCBI taxonomy): Eukaryota > Metazoa > Arthropoda > Insecta > Hymenoptera > Vespidae > Polistes > Polistes canadensis. The sequence goes on along the minus strand of NW_014569669.1, from coordinate 193,383 downwards.
AACTCTTACGAATAATACTTTATCGAGCACAGCTAAAGAAATGTTGTTATTGACCATTGATTTAGCTAATCAACAATTTCATTTATTGCCGAAAATTTTAAACGATTATTACGATTCCCGTCTTGATCCAGCTGTTCTGATATATTTCCATAGACACAACAGAGAACTCGATATTAATGAAACCGATGAAGGTAGTGTTTGGTAACATTGTTTCTTATCAGGCATGTTATTCGTATTTTAAATAAAGTAAAAGATGAGATGACATGATAATTAAATCTCTTATTATATGTAGAGCCGACAAAAACTTTGACGCAAAAGAAGAATAATGTAGATCAAGAATTTGACACATGTAGTACTTCAATGCTGCAACCTAAACAACAAGAAACAATTCAAGCTGAAAATTCAGAAGAAAAAGATTATTTGGTAATGGATACTCTCTCTCTCTCTTATAAAAAAAATTTTAGAACGGAAAATACTATTCCAAGAGCAATACGTGGACCTGGAGCAAATAAAAATTTTCAAAATAGATCAAAATCTATTACAAATCCAATACCACCTAAATCCATGAGTAAGAACAAAGGATGGGAACACGATGATCGATTTGAAGATGCTCATGATTGATTTATAAATAATGAACAGTACTAATCGTAGATAACTACAACTATAATTAAATATGTGTTACACATAAAAAAAAAAGAATATCAATTAATGAACAATAATTGTAATAGAAATTTAATGCATTTTTGATACCCATAAAATTATTTACCCTTCAGAAACAAATTTAGTATTAATTTATTATAAATTTTATTTCTATCACAAATATTAAATTTATTTAAATGCATAATTTTTTTTTAATAATTGCGTTTAATGAATTTATTAAATCAACATTGGTCAGAAACGTTAAAACAATCTAAAATATTATTAGAGTACACTACCGTATTCGAGTTACCTTAATTGATGGATAATTAATCGAAGGAAATGTTTATTGTAGGATAAAAGTACCGAGTATAAGCTCAGTGTACCGTCTTCTTCGAAATCCCACGTTAGACTGACACATTGTCTTTTATGAAAGTTCTTTTATTAAATGTTGTTTATGTGACTTTTCCTAAGGCTACATATGCATAACAAAAATAATATTCGTAATAAATAGAATTTTCTTTTATGGAAAGTCATATAAACAAAAATAAATAAGAAAAACTTCAACTGACATTCATAGAGGATAACGTAACAGTCTAACGGCGGATGTCGAGGAGAACGGTACTTTGATCTTATACTCGGTGTTTTTTGATTAGAATATTCATTTTTTTCGATTAATTAACAATTGTTTAAGATGTATCGAACACTCTAATGTACTCCACTAATACTAACGATTGTTTAAACGTATATAAATTTTCTTCAAACATTAAATATCTATTAACATTCTTTAAATATATTAAATAATTTCAATCTGATGTTTTATTAGATGAAAATTTTACCCCACCTCCTCGAAGTCATCACTGCGCAAGAACATTAAAACAAATATACCTTTGTTGAAAGAATTACATGAAAATTAAATAAATGCTAAAATTAGAATGTTATAATCGTAAATTCTATTAATTACAAATAATTTTCTCGTAACACACATGCGCAACGTTCGGGAGGTCATATAAACAGCTTTTAATAAAATTATTTTTATAAAAGAGAAAGTGCCAGTCTCAAGGTGAATTTCGAGGAGGAAGGTACAACAAAAGATAAATCCATGTTTTTGGATTACAATCTACATTTCCATCGATTAATTAACTATTATTTTAATACTCTAATGCACTCTCTTTATATATTTAAGTTGTTTAAACACATGTATTGGTTTATACATTGTATACTTATAAATATACTTTGAATATTAAATAATTTTGATGTGATATTCTATTAGACAAAAATTTTATCCTGAAAGTTGTCACTATGTAAGAACGTTAAAACAAATATACTTTAATTTAAACAATCTTAAATATTACTGGAATATATTAGAATGTTCGATATACGTTAATTGATTGTTAAATAATTGAAAGAAATATATATTGTAGTTTAAAAGCATGAATGTACCGTTCGATGCACCGTCTTCCTCGAAATCCCCCGTTAGACTGATACATTGTTCTCTACGAAAGCTCTTTTATTGAATTGTTGTTTATATAACTTTCTATAGGAATAAATTTTATTTATTACGAATATTATTTACATTGTACATACGCAGCCGACTAATTAATAATCGTACTTTTTAACTTGCAGCTTAAGAAGCAAATTAATTTTTTTAAATAAAAATTAAAATTATTATCTCTTCCAGTTTTTTTATATAACATTGAAATGGACTTATTGATTATCTATATTATTCTTTAGCCGCTAAAATATTTGAAAAGGAAAAATGGCCCACAGTCTATTAATTATAAGAAAAGCCGGACAATGCTAGTTTATATTTTCTTAGGAAATAATGTTTAATCTATGTATAACAAAAATGTTTAGCTCAAAAAAGACCATATTTTATTTGAACCATATTTAGAAACTTGAATTGGGGTTTAAATATTTCCTTTTCATTCAAAAATGGACAGAACTTTTCGATAGACATAATACTAGATAAAAAAAATCAAAATAGCAGAGTGAGCGGTGGACAATAACATTGATTTTTATTTATGAAAATTAAAAAATTATTACATAGGCATATCACGATGAACCATATTAAAACATGGCAAACAATAGTGAGGGTTGTCAGTACAATTTCCACAATATGTAGTTACTTTCTTTGTACGATTCTTTGCATATAATCGACCAAATTCCTTTGCATTATCTTCATAACATTTTTTGCATCGTCGTCTAATTTGTCGAGCGCTTCCACTTTTTCTCTGTATTTCGTGATGCTTTCTAATTGTAATTTGTGGTCTGGGTAAAGATGCATTGTCAGTATCGCCTTTACGTGATGTTAGTTGTGTTACTAATTTTTGTTGAAATTCAAAAATTGACATACGTTGGGTTATTATATTGTTATACATTACCCAAGCATTTATTACTGAGGTTTTAAGCAGAAGCTCAAAAGCTATTCTTTTATACCATTTTTGACCTTTTCTTAGTGGATTGAAATATGATTTTATCTGATCAGATATATCAACATATGACTTATTGGCATTATAATCTACAAAAATCTTTGGTTTAATTGAACTATTTTTTCGACCTGCAACTGTAACCATCTCCACAGAATGTTTAGTTGAGAGCATAAGTATGTCTCGTTTATCCTTCCATTTTAAAATAGTTAATCCATTTTTATGTTCTCTTGCAATGATCTCACCCTGTTTTAGCTTCTGCGATAATATTTCTTTTGGAATACCATGACGATTTACTTGAAGAGTTCCAATTAAATGCGTGCCAAGAGAAAGTAATTTTTCAGCCAACACGATACTCGTATACCTTTTATTTGTACATAACGTATGTCCTTGATTTATTATATTTTGACAGAGAGACATTACTACATTTATGGTTGTACTTTCTTTTGTATTTGTAGTTTCTCCTGCATATAATTGGAAAGAATTTACATATCCTGATGTGCTGCATAACTTAAATAATTTTATATATTGCCTAGATATAGTTTTTCCACGGAATGGGATTATAGATTCATCAATACAAACAGTCTCACTAGGATTATAATATTCTTGAAAATTTTTATTTAAAATGTCAGTCAATGTTTGTAACTTACATAATAAGTCATTCGGATTAATAATTTTCTCATTGTCCACAAAATGGAGCATTCTCAATAATATTTCAAATCTATTGCGGGACATCACAGTACGTGGAAAACTTTGTACAAAGAAAGGATCTGTTGTCCAATACATCTGTATACTTGGAAGTTTCACCAATCCCATCCACATAATCAAACCAAAAAATTGTTTAATTTCTTGTGCATTAGTAGGCACCCATTTATTTAATCGTTCAGATTGATTTTTTTCCATTATTTGATTTGCATAATGATTAGTTTGACTTACAATCAACGTAAGTATCTCATCATCAACAAATAATAAGTAAAAGTCTATCGGTGAAGTGCATTTGACAACTTTAGAATTTGATAAATTGATACCAGGAATGCCAGAAAAATATTCCAGATTGGGCTGATTGCCAATTGGATTAAACCATATTTGTTTATTATTATTGGTACCTTCATACCATTTACTATCATGTTCACCCTCTGTCTCATCATCAGATACAATTCTACAAAGTTTAGATGCATATGATTTGAATATTTCATCAAACGATGAATCACTAAAAGCTTCTTCAGACGACATATCTTTGGTGGACGGGTAATAGAGTATAAGTGAAAATTTTGGTCAAAACAGGATATGTATGCCAATATATTCTACATTATTGACCATTGTTTATGGTATGTATATTTAATAAATTTAATAGTACGAGACATATGTTATCAACTTTCACACATCAAAATTTAATACTTAACACTTCATCTTTTACCCACTGTCAAAAATATATATATATATATATTTTTTTTTTATAATAATGGTTATTTCAGAGAATAATGGTGTATGACATACGTGAACAAGATATTCTGCTTGCTGTATCGTTTAACAAGAATAATTGCTCAATAATTGTGACAAAAAATGAAATGATAAAACAAAACGACTGTCCACTTTTTTCTCTGATTACACCACGAGAATTAACGATGCAGGACAGATAAATAAATACATTAGACATTAATACCATTCAATTATACCATTGAGTTTAGTATTCTATTATTCTTTTTAATATAATACACTACTTATAAGTTTATTCAAATACGTGTGACGATCAAAGCTGAATGCATTTATATTGACATTGTCATCTGGTAGGTGCATTGTCGGTAATATAGGATGCGATATAAAAGGGATAAGTTTAGGCAGTATTAAATCTATGTTATACCTTATTTATGGTAAAACCTTTAGCAAAAATCGAGCTCTTGTCATTTAAAGATGGAAGGAGATGTAGGTGTAGACATGTAGGTGACAGTGATATTTAATTATGAATTTGTTAATGAAAGTAGTATAAATAATTATTAGATAGAAGGATCTGTGGATATTAATTTAATGTGGGTGTTCCAAAAGAGTAACAAAGATTTTGCAGATATTTTTTTATTAAAAATTAATGTCATTCATTTTCAATGAATTTAAATTAGACTAAGTAATTATTTTCTTTTTTAATGCATTATCATATTTTTTATTTAATCGTTTACTTCAATGTTGATATAAATATTTAATAATTATTATTTTTTTGCTTTAATTTCTATAAAATATTTGTTGTTTATGTAGATGTAAAAAATTATATATTAAAAATAAATATAATTTATATAAAAATGATTGATCATTCTTCAGACTAATTATATTATCTTTGATATTAATTTAAACAACATTTATCAATAATTATAGAATTTTATCAAAAGAGGGTTTCACAAAGACATTTATAATGTCTTCGGTTCAACGAGCTTTTGCTCACAAGTTGAGCAAACAGCATGCGGCAGATGTAAGACGACAAATTGCTACCTCTACCTCGTATTCACGAGACTTATCGAAAAGTGGTAGTAGTATTTCAGGTTTTTCTTCAACTGTAAGTTTTTCTTAAATTTATTTATATCATAAGATGTTTCTTAAAATGTAACCAAGATCTATATTTTTATTCAAAGATGTCTCTATGCGAAGTACTTGAACCACTTGATTATGAAGAATTTCTTGTACAACATCAATCGGTTTTAGACAGAGATCCATTAAGACCGATATTAGATTTTCCTCTCGAAGATGTTGAGCTTAGGATTGTAAAACGAAAAATTCGAACAGAAGAACCGATAGTGCCATATGAATCATTGTAAGTGCTTTTTTTTTTTATAATAACCGTAATAAATTATATAGTAATTTATAATTATGATTTCATCAATAGGGATACAGTGTCACCTTATGTCAGAAGATGTATCGAAAGTTTTACTTCAGATTGGGTTATGGTACATAGAAAGTACAGAGGAAGAGTATCTCCCATCGCTAGAGATAGATTACTTCAAGATACACCCAGACAGGATTTTGAAGTAATTTAATATAAACATAATTTTTATTAATGTAAAAATATTAACATAAAAATTTGTTGTACGTCGAGTAGGTAGATCAAGAATATACAAATGGTTCTGGATCGCCAAACGAAGAAGAAGACTCATCAAATTGTGGAGATACACCAAGAGGTTCTTGGGCAAGTTTGGATTTAAGACATTCTCAACATGATCCACTTCTTCCAAGCTTATTGGATAGAGTTTGTCCAGAAACGATTGATCAAATGAATGAACAAAAACGTTCAGAGGATAGACAAGTTAGTAATTCAAAAAATATTTACATACAGTATAATAATAATATTATTAAATAATTTATTGGAAAACATATTGAGATGAGATTAATTTTAGGAAGCATTATTTCCATTGTATGCTCTTCCAACTTCTCCTGACGATGAATGGCAAGAAATTAATGCTGCCCCTGAACCATCTGATCCTTTTTCTCATAAAATTCTTATAAAATGTCTTCAATTAAAATTGGAGTTAGAAGTTGAACCAATATTTGCTAGTCTTGCATTATACGATGCTAGAGAAAAGAAAAAGGTATATATAAATATTAGATAGATTTTAATATTATTAAGTAATATAATTTTACGACATATTGTAGGTTTCAGAAAATTTCTATGTGGATATGAATTCGGAAGGTTTAAAAAGAATGCTTGGAGGACATATAGCTTACAGCGACGCTAGTACATTAGCTAGAAGTTGCGTTATGAGTATTAGTAAACCAAGTCCTGATTTATTTTTGGTTGTCAGATTAGAAAAAGTATTACAAGGTGATATTTCTGAATGTGCCGAACCATATTTACGCGAGGATAAGAATAAGGAAAAAGTAATTTTATTCCTAATGTTAATTCTATAAAAAAAAATGATATAATTTTCATTAAAATGAATAATTTATAAAAATATTTCTAAAATTATATAGGTAAGAGCAGCTGCTGTAGCAGCATGTGATCGATTGGGTCGTTACAGGATGCCATTTGCATGGACTGCAATTCATTTATCTGGAGTTATAAATGGTGGTGGTGGTGATACAGATAACACTGGTAGTGCAGGTTCATTAGACAGAAAGTCAGGTGGTTTAGAACAATGGCGAAAAAAAGTAGAAACTCCAACTCGACGAGGTTCATTAGAAAGACGCAGTTCTGATAAAAGAAGAAGTTGGTCACCTGACGATTTTGCTAACTGCCTTGATACTTTCAGGTACACATGTAGAAATATAGTTTTTTTTTTTAATATATGCAACATTAAAATAATTAAAAACTATTATTTTGATTTATTGCAGGCCTATTACATTGAAAGTTTCAAGTTTTTTCAAACAAGAAAGTGAACGATTAAGAGACGAAGATTTATATAAACTTCTAGTTGAATTACGTCGTCCAGGTTCTAATTTGAAACGATTAAAATGTATACCAGGAATTTTAAAATTAGATCTTAGTCCAAGACCTGAGGAATTACCTAGGTGTCTTGATGTTGATCTTAGAAGATTGATACCGTATCCAGACGAAAAAAGCCGACCCGTTAAAGAAATACTTGAATTTCCTAGCGAAGTTATTTCTCCAGATTTAACATATCGTAATTTACTTTACGTTTATCCAAAGGTTTGTAATATTAGTTGATATTTGATCAATAAATGAAATAATCATTAAAATATATGAATTACATATTACATTTGATGTATTTTTGTATGTAGGAGGTAAACTTCAGTTCTAGAACAGGATCAGCACGCAATATAACTGTTCGTATTCAGCTTATGGGCGGTGAACAAGAAGCAGACGCATTAACAGCTATATTTGGAAGATCTTCTTGTCCTGAAATGACACACGAGTGTTTTACATCTGTTTCCTACCATAACAAAAACCCAAATTTTTATGATGAAGTGAAGATCAGACTTCCTGCTGATTTAGGTGCTAAGCATCATTTATTGTTCACTTTTTATCACATTAGTTGTCAGAAAAAAGCTGAACAGCCGAATGTTGAAACGGCTGTAGCTTATACGGTAAGTGTGACTCATTTTCAGATGAACAATAAATAAGAATTATATAAAATGTACACATTTTTAACTAATTATATATTATATTTTTAAAGAAAAGATATATATATATATATATATATATATATATACAGAAAATTTTATATTATATATTTTAGTGGCTACCACTTTTAAGAGATGGACACCTTCAATCTGGTGAATTTAGTCTGCCTGCAATGTTAGATCCACCTCCAGCAAATTATTCTTATATCGCTCCTGATGTTCTATTACCAGGAACTAGATGGGTAGATGCTCATAGAGGAGTTTTCACAGTTATATTAGAACCAGTATCCAGTGTACATCCACAAGATAAATATATCGACAGGTAATATTTATTGTAATAATTATGATTTTTAAATTAAAATTTTTTCAACCGTATAATTAGAATAATTCAATACACGTAAATTACAGATTCTTATCACTTTGTGGCTTCTTGGAAACTGGACAAGTACCACCACGTATTGGAGAGGCAGGAATGGAATCAGAGTTAAAATCAGCTCTTATGGAATTAGCACGAGCTTCTCCTTCTGCCTTGGTTCGCTCGTTACCACAATTGTTAGACCAATTAATTGCGCTTTTAGTGCGACCACCTACATTACCATCTCAGTCATTAAATGTAGCAGCTACTATTTTTGAGGCTCTAGGTCTTTTAGTTCGTAAAATAACGAATTTACCAGATGGTCAAGTTGATGCACATGGAAGACATGCATTGCTAGCTACATACATAGCATATCAATGCTCATTACCTACCACATCTCAAACGCCAGGAGTCATGAGAGCCCAAAGTAATCCTGACTTACCTGTGGAGGATTTAGAAATGGAAGTTCATTCTCGAGGATTAGATAGAACTGCATCAATGAGACAGGAATCGCCGTCAATAAACAGTCAACCATCTAGAAGACTACTACATGAAGAAATAGCGTTACATTGGGTGGTTTCCACCGGACAGGCACGAGAATTAGCAATAACTCATTCTTGGTTCTTCTTAGAATTAATAGTTCGTTCTATGGTTGTAACATTGTCGGAATTGGATATCTTGGAAGCACCAAGAAAATCGAGATTTTCGCCACAATTTTGTGACGACATAGCAACACTTGCTGCAGCTCTAACATCAGAAGTTATTTCACGGTGTGGGAAAGAAAATCGTGTAGCATCTAATTTAGTTTCAAGTCTCGGCAATTTTCTCTCCGATTTATTGTCCGTTATGGATAGGGGATTTGTATTATCTCTCGTTCGTGCTACATGTTGTTCTCTGTCAGATGCGTCTATGCATATTCCTGACTCTGCTGCTCTTTTTGCATTGAAACTTGATCTTGTAAGAACAGTATGTTCGCACGAACATTACGTATCTCTGAATCTTCCATTTGGTACTGGATATACATCAGGATCAGCACCAGCATCTCCTAGCCCATCCACCGGTAGTTCTGGAAGTTTAATATCTACTCTCGTTCCTGGAGATCGAGCTAGATTCTCTGAATTGAGTCAAGAATTTCGACAACAACATTTCTTAGTTGGACTAGTTTTATCCGACTTGGCAAACACTTTGGAAATACCAAATCCAATGTTACAAAATAAAGCTATTGGCACGATTCGTTATCTTATGGGTTGTCACGATGTCGATCCTAGATACTCTGAACCTGCAGCAAAAGCTAGAGTTGCTGCTTTGTATCTTCCACTTTTGAGCATCATTATGGATGCTTTGCCTCAATTATATCATTGGGATTCTAAAGATAAAAGTGTTTATCCAGATGAATCGGGATCTATTACACAATCTGTTGCATTGGCTATAGCTGGTGGAGCATCTGCTGATACTGCAGGATCACAATGTCGTGTTTCGTTAAGTTCAGAAGCAACAAGGCATCTTCTTATGTGTGCTCTGTGGATACTTAAGGGTTTAGAGAAAAGTGCACTTGGACAATGGTGTTCAGAATTAAGTTCCAGACGCGTTTTAAGTATATTACAAGTTTTAAATATCGCAACGGCAGCTTTTGAGTATAAGGGTAAAAAAGCTTTGAAAAGATTACCACCACAAGCTGCCGCTACTAGCGATATCCGTTCAAGGCTAGAAGATGTTATACTTGGTCAAGGTAGTGCTAGAAGTGAAATGATGTTGCGCAGAAAAGAGAGAGCAAGTGGCGATAAATTGAGATGGAGAAAAGATCAAATGCCTTATAGGTAAAATTAAATTTAAATATATATATATATATGCATATTAAGATTTTGTCATTATTAATTTTAAATAAAATATTATTAAAATATTTTTTAGATCATGTGAACAACCAGAGGGAAGAGCAGTGGAGCAAGATGCTCACATAGAAGGTGCCTTAGCAGCTGAAGCTTCACTTGTAGTTCTAGATACTTTAGAGGCAGTTGTACAAGCAGATGGAGGAGGAGGTAAGAAATTATTTCTTTTTGTTATTATTACAAATCATATGTTATTATATCTTTAACATTAATTATTAAATTTAAAAATAAATCAATAGGCGCAGTAGTTGGAGCTGTACTGAAGGTGTTATTAAGAGCATTAGCTAGAAATCAAAGCACATCGGTACTTCAGCATATGTTTAATACTCAACGTGCTTTAGTTTTTAAATATCATAGCGCTCTTTTTGACGAGGAAAGTGAAAGATGTGGCGATTTATGTTTAACATTACTTACAAGGTGTAGTTCACCTTTAAGTGCTATTAGAAGTCATGCAGCAGCCAGTTTATACTTATTAATGAGACAAAATTTCGAAATCGGAAACGTATGTGTTTTCTAATATCAAATTTCTATTTTGTATTCCGGAAATATTAGATGAACATTATATTTGATGTTCTTAACAGAATTTTGCAAGAGTTAAAATGCAAGTTACGACATCGTTGTCGGCTCTAGTTGGTAGGGGAAGAGCACCTAGCGAAGGAGCTCTTAGAAGAGCGTTGAAAACAGTATTGGTATATGCAGAACGTGATACAGAATTAGCTGACACAAGTTTTCCCGAGCAAGTTAAAGATTTGCTTTTTAATTTGCATATGATACTATCAGATACTGTTAAAATGAAAGAATTTCAAGAAGACCCAGAAATGCTTTTGGATTTAATGTATAGGTAAAGTTTTTAAATATCAGTCATAGTGAATCTTTAGGATGAATATTTCAAACATATCTTCGATCAAATATAGAATTGCAAAAGGATATCAAGGATCACCAGATCTAAGATTAACTTGGCTAGCAAACATGGCACAACAACACATGGAACGAAAAAATCATACAGAAGCTGCAATGTGTCTCGTACATAGTGCAGCACTTGTAGCGGAATACCTTCATCTTTTGGAACCAGGTGGTGGTGGTAGACCAGTGGGAGCTGTTGCTTTAAGCCCAGTAACACCAAATGCTTTAGAAGAGAGTGCTGTTGGTGACGATGTTTTAGCGAGAAGAGAAGAGGGTTTGTGTTTAGGACCAGATTTTTCTGAGAGTGGTTTAGCGGGTCTCTTGGAACATGCTGCAAGTTCTTTTCAAGCTGCTGGAATGTATGAAGCTATTCCTGATGTATACAGAGTATTATTACCGATAGCTGAAGCTGCACATGACTACAAAAAACTAGCAAATATTCATGGGTAAAAGATAATGATTTATTAGATAAAATTGAAGGTACTAATAATTAAACTGTCCTTTCAAATTCTTCTTGTTTTATTTGCTAGAAAACTTCACGAAGCTTATACACGCGTTGAACAATTAGCTGGAAAACGTGTATTTGGCACGTATTTTAGAGTTGGATTTTATGGAGCACGATTTGGTGATCTTGCTGGCGAGGAATTTGTTTATAAAGAACCAACGTTGACTAAACTTCCTGAGATATTCTCAAGATTAGAAAATTTTTATGCCGAGCGATTTGGTACCGAAAATATAGTTATAATCAAAGATTCGAATCCTGTAGATCCAACGAAGTTAGAACCTGACAAAGCATACGTTCAAATTACTTACGTTGAACCGTACTTTGAGTTGCACGAACTTAGACACAGACCTACTGTGTTTCACAGAAATTTTAATATAAGTTTGTATCGATTGAAAGATGATAGAAGCCCAAAAGCATTGTTTATTGTTATCAAATAATTACTATTATTTTTAGAACGTTTTGTTTATGCAACACCATTTACACCTGGGGGTAAAGCACATGGCGAGCTCAGAGAACAGTGCAAACGTAAAACAATATTAACAGTGGCAACGCATTTTCCTTATTTGAAAACAAGAATTCGAGTTGTTGCTAGAAAGCAGATAGTATTAAGTCCTATTGAAGTTGCTATCGAAGATATACAAAAGAAGACAGCTGAGGTATTTAAATGATTTATATAATGATATATATGCACATATAAAAATATTTGTTTGATACAGGTTGCAGCAGCCACAGCTCAAGAACCACCAGATGCAAAAATGTTGCAAATGGTTCTTCAGGGATGTATAGGCACAACTGTTAATCAAGGTCCTGCGGAAGTAGCGGTTGTTTTTCTTTCAGGATTACGAGAACAAAATGCACAGCCTTCGAGGTTGCAGCATAAATTACGTTTATGCTTCAAAGATTTTTCCAAAAGATGTCTTGATGCTTTACGCAGAAATAAGAATTTGATAGGTCCAGATCAACGTGATTATCAGCGAGAGTTAGAAAGGAATTATCAAAGATTGACCGAAAGATTGGCACCACTTATTGCGTGGAGGTAGATATATGATCCAGTGTTCCAGAAAATTAATTATTGGGATTTACATATTATGTACTTGAATTTTTAATAATTATTTCGTGTAGCGGACCGTCCTTAGGCATGCAGTCGATTACACCAGCAGCAACATCCCATTGGTAAAAAAAATATAATCTTTTATCTCATTAGATATTTACCAAAGATTTACTTTCAATTATTAGATGCTTAAGTATACGAATTAGCTATTTAATATACACGTATATATTCATATATAACTTTTCATTATATGATATATATACAATGGTTACTTAGATTATATATTACGTTTATGTATGTGCTCGTTTCTTTTTTATATATTTATAGAAAATTAATAATGATATATATTTATAATATTTATACTAATACTAGATAGTGTTATATACTTTATGACAATTAGAAATCGTGTAGTCAGATTATTATGAATAAGTAAGTATTTTATTATAGATAGGCATTTGCATATTGATTAAGATTATTTTCATGAATATTAATAAAAATATCGCATTGTGATTATATGTCCTATCATCCATATTTTAGAATAATCTCTTTGTATATCCAACTACGTAAGATTTGTACTACCGAATTATTGATATTATCGAAATATAACTAAACAATTTTCTATTCTATTTTTTTCATCTCTTTCATCTTCGATTATATTCTACAGCATATATATATACTTATACAAGCTATTTATATTCTATAGCAGAAAGTCCATATCCTAACACTTACCGTCTGATGTTTTTTGCAACAACATTGTGCGTTCAAAAGTTGGCCAAACAAGGGTTCCACATTATCTGTCCTTTTACATGCATCGACGTAAGTGGTAAGTTTTTTCTGTCAACATTTTTTTATCTCGATTATCTTTTTTCATTTTAAATTTTATTTGTATCACAGCATACTTATTTTCAATTCATATAAGGAAGATTATGAAGATTAGGAATGTAATGTTATATTTATTATAAATAATTAGTAAAAAATTAATAATAGATTTTTTGTCAAGTAATTCATTAATAAATTTAACGATTTTGAGCGTTAAAACGAAACAACGAGGCAATTTGGTGGTCTTGAGGTCGGATGGCTCATGGCCAAGTGGTCAACCGGAGAAACAGCCGATCTAGAATCCTCGCCAAGGTAGTTAGCTTGTAAGATAGTTGATCATCGTGTTTTAGATTAGTCGACAGTGTAAATGACCCGATAGTGCAAGTCGTCAACTTCCTCGTTAGCTGCTTGAATTACTGCGACGTTTCCTAATCAATAGTTAGCACGTACTTTGAATGAATTTCAATCAATTGTTTAGTCTATTTGATTTAGGACATGGTATATATATATATATATATAT
>NW_014569669.1:136104-178488 GCF_001313835.1 Polistes canadensis | reverse complement strand
AGAAACAATAGCATAAGCTCTAATTAGGTTAATGCGTTGTAGATTCTCGAATATGCATTCGTGTATTCCTTCCTTCCAGATGTCCTCGTAAAAGAATCTTTTTCCTTCTATTTTCATTCGAATATTATCTGAATTTTCTTCTACTCCTCCTTTTCTTTTTTCTTTCCCTTCCTTTTTCTCGTTATTTTTTTTTTGTTTCTTTTCCTCTCGTTCTTCCTCCTCTCTTTCTCTCTTTTCCCGTATTTCCCTCATTTCTTTCAAACCATAACTCTGTTTTACTGTTACTGACGTGATCCGATTTGAAGATCTCGCTCGAAGGTACTTTTACCTTCGTTTTTATCTTGCGTCTCCGTACAAAAGTATCTTATTAAAAAAATATCCGTCGTTCAATGCGCGACTTCTACCTGTTTTCTCATATTTTTCATCGTCTTTATTTCGTTACAAATATAAACTCATGGATCATAATGGTAACTATAACAAAACACTTTTTTTCTTATTTATAAGATATGAACAAAATTTTACCTGCTATGTATTCACGCAATCCCAATTTCCTATAACTCATCGATCATCCTTGCACTATTTTCGATCGTTCGTTCGGTTCGTTCGGCTGGCGAACGAAAAATTTTAACGATAAACGTTGCACCCTCTCTCCAAAAAGGAACGATAAAATATATTAAGATTAATGATCTAAATTTACCTTGAGACGATTTATGTGTTATAATAATACAACGTATAGCGACCCAACTTGATTACCGCGAATAATTTCTAAATTGTAAATTAAAATCAAAATAATTATTTCTACGGAATTTAAATTGCATCAAAATGGGGCACAATGTGGTGGTGTTTAGGAAATTAACGATTTGGTTGATACAATTATTGATATGAATAGGATGTTCAATGTGGAATAAGAATTAAAATTATTTTTAGCGGACATTTAAATCTTTATTAAATGTCTTTATAGTAAATATTCAAAATTTTGTATTCCTTAATGAATTATCGTTACGCGTCTGATGCAGAAACCATTTGTTAAGAGATATACCATTTTGCTACATTGTTTACGATTATCAAAATTTGTCTCATGTAACTTTTGATTAAACGACACATAATATGGATGAACATTACTTCTATGAAGAATTCGAAGAACGTTTCTTTGGTTAATTCCACAATTTTATGCAATTTGTCGTTTACTCTAGTATGTGGATTGCGTGTTACCGCTACTAATATAACACACAATAGTATTTAGTTTCATTCATAATAAGTTTGTTACGAATTTGTTCGAATTTCTATTTTCTCGAAGCTAATGACAAAGTCTCAGAAATAATACACTGTGATGATGATTGATTTCATTCGGAATATTTTTTATCATTTTTAGCAATTTCTTCTCTCTTCGCGGGTGACTACGTTAATAAATATTAAAAAATATATAATTGAAAATTTCTCTGCGTATGCTTAAGAGATTTTCGTATAATTGTAATATGGTTTTGTTTTAACTATAACGTTATGCTTGAAAAAATAAACATATACGTACTAATTTCAAATTATTTTTTTTTTCTATTAAATATCTCGATGACAAATTAATCGACAGATATATTAATTAATGATAATTTGCAAAGAACGTTTTGATAAATAGTCTTGTTCATTCTTTCGTAGGAAAAAATATCGAGAGCTTTGTTATGTTAACAGAAAATCGAGCAAAGTAACACCTGTTGCATAGCATAGAATGAAATGCTTATATATATATTTCATATATATGTACTCATACGAGAGATCTTTCTTCTGTTCTTTAATTTTCAAATATTTTTGTTCGAGAATAGAAAATCTTATGATAATCAATGCAACGTGTACGTTCTATAAACTTCACAGCCGTTTGAATAATTTTAACATTTAACGAACGCATACGAATTCGTTGTGTAACGGTTTGTAGTTGGCACATATATTACTCGAGATTTATTTTGTTTCTTTTTTTATTTTTAGTTTCCTTCAACTAAATTTCGTTTGGTTACGATTTCTTAGAAGTATTTGTATTAGAATGCGAAATTACTCGCAAAATGGGAAGTTTTTAACGTGCAGGCTCAAGTTTGAAAAAAAAAAAGAGAGAAAATGGATAGAAATATGTAAAGAAGAAAAGGGTGGTTAAGTAAGAAGGGATAGGAGGAGGGTGGTTCCTTTGCAAGTTCTCGTCTAGCAAACACTGAGACTATACGCTTCTTTCTTCTTCACTGACACAGGCACCTGCTACCGCCGTCAAATACTAACAAGCTAGACGACCACTTTCGAAAATCTATGTATCACAAGACGAACGCTTCATCGTCGTTTCGTATTTAAATTTTTTACAGCTGAGAAACAAAGTTCTCTTTTAGCTTTTTTTTTTCCTTTTTCCTTTTTTTTTTTTTCTCATGAAAACTTTGATCAAAATTTATTACGCTAGATTTTTTTTTTGCTTTAATTCAAGTTTTTCTACCTCGCTCGTCCGAAACGATGATTTCTTACATTATTCATCGTGCAACAACAAAAATTAATGACGATAATTATGCTTACGAATCATTTTACGAAATTAGTTTTATAATTCGATTGCGTAAAAGAAGAAAATATCTTTTTTTTTTTTTTTTTTTTTTTTTACCTACGTGCGAAAAGATTGATCAATCTTAGAGTAGGATGAAAGATATTCGACCTAAGTGTTTTCTCGTTTTTTATTATGTGTCTCGTAAAGTCAGTACAATATAAAGGAACGCAAGCGAAGAGGCTGGACGGTTTTCCCTTTTCCATGTTTATTCTATCTACGGTTCATTTAACTCTCAAATGTGCGAGTGATTTTCTCCTCTATCTACCATCTTCTATCTCGACCATTTCACTATATCCTATTTGTTTTTCTTTTCTTTCTTTTTCTTTTTTTTTTCTATCGATTACCTTCATCGTTGCCGATATTTTATTTTGCAAATTCAAAATGATCGATAAATGTAATGGAATGATTGTAAATTAAAAAATGAAATATTTTACTAAAAAAACATATATGAAATTATTCGAAAAAGTTTCGTGCCGTTCTCCGCGTAGGTCTCTGTAAATTATTTATTTTTTTTTAAATTAAAAAACGACGCGCGAAGTTCTTTTTTTTGCTCGCGAAGCAAACGTTTAATTGGATGGTTTCAAAAGAGAACAAAAAAAAAAAACAATTTTGTACGATGACAATATTTTCTATTTTTGTTTGCGTCATTTTGTATTCGATTTAAAAAAGAATTCGTACAGTTGTAAGACTTAAAAAACATCTTGTTTCTCGGTACTATCTTTTCCATACGCTTTCAACCGTAAAGGTGCACCTAAGTACATTCAGAAAAGTCGTAGCGCGTGTCTCCACAACTTTTGGAGTCCTTTGATAAGAAAATGTTAGCGATCCGAATGCGTTCTACTCGCGAGTAATGCACTTAGGTTGTTATCTTATGCACTTACCCATCCACTCACGCGTACGACACGTTGCACTTCCGTTTTATGATTCTTCTATTTGACCGGACGAAAGTATTATAGCGAAGGGAAAAAGTAGTCGTATAAGTACGTAAGGGAAAAGTTTCAATTTCGAAGATGGAAAGTCGAGAAAAAGGATCAAGAAAGTGTCAAGAAAAGAGAACTGTGAATTTTATTGCTATAATATATTTTTATTTTATATACCGGTTTTGAGAAGGAGAGGCATTTAAAAATAAACAACACTCGAATAACTTCTACATTGCTATTGGCGATAGAAAAAATATGTTTCAGGGCTGCTAAACTTATTTGTTTTTGAGAATGAATTAATCCTAGTTTAATGTTTTTTTTTGTATAGGTGAACATGTATAAATCAATTACGTTTATTTGAATGGAATGATATATTTTTTGATATAATATTTAACAAAATGTTTTAAGACTTATACAATGAGGAACGAATAAATCACATTAAAAATTGTTGATGATCAATTGCGCGCTATATGGAAAATATTTTATTCCATTTTATTATTCCATTTGATTAAATATTTTGAAAAAACTATTAACCACCCTTCAAGCTAAGTAAGTTTCGTCTAACACATTTTTTCCTATCACCATCAGTAGCAATAGAATTATTCAACTGGTTTTTTTTTTTAAATGCCGTATAAGATATATTACGTTTGCGTGCGTATAAAATTGAATACGTATTTCTACTAATTATATGAGTATAAAATATAACAAACCATTTTAATTTTGTTGTTCCTCAATGCGATTGCTTTTACACGTAATCGTTAGATACATACCACCGGGTGTTCACTTTTGACTTCTCGATTTAACGTTAGAATAAAAAAGAGGATAAGAGGACTTTCCGAACGTAGAGATTTTTGAATTTCATGAGATTCTTTCGAGGTCCATCGATAGAACGATCGTTTTATGATGCTTTCTGATTCTTTTACTTCTTTTTTTTTCGAATACGTATTTTCATCCACAATCAGTGTCACGTTTTATAGCGATTTAACTTCGTCCGACTACAAATAATTCTTACGAATAAAGTTTTGTCAAAGAACAAATATAACATAGAAAAGATTAACACAAAATGCCTAAAATATTTAGATACTCGTCGAATATACAAAATAGATTGAATATAATTGGATTAAAGTTAATCTTGATAAAACACGTCACAATTTAAAAGAAAGTATTATCAATTAGTCGAAATGGATCAATACCATTCCTTATATTTCATTACGAATAATTATCCGATATTTGCCAAAACAGCAAATACATGTATTCCAATCGTAGTATTAATCACGATATATTGATATTAGATAATATTTTATGAAATTTATCGTGTAAAGATAACAATACGATTCAAATATTGGATACTTATCTATATATATATCAGAGATTGCAATGCTGTAAATTGTACAACTTTACTATTTCTTTGAAAAGTTTTGGTACATATTTTTTATACTGTTAGCAAATGGATTTTAATGATTTTTATATTAAATTAAAGTACACTCTTTTGTCTACGCGTAGAACACCATATCGTGTTATAAATTTAGCATGTAAAGTTCATAAAATGTCAGAGAATGCAATGATGTAAATTGTGCATCTTTGCAATTTCTTTGAAAAGTTTTGGTAAATATTTTTTATACTAAAAGTGAATAGATTTGAATGAAACTTATAATTAATTAAAATACACTTTTTTGTCTACGCGTAGAATAGATCTCTCATTTAATGATAATCCTAATTTTAATTAACTAACTAACTAAGTAAATCGGTAAGGAGGTTTGACCTTTTCCTAGAGTATAATTTAGTAAGATTATTTTAAACTATCGATTAAGAACACCCGTTGTATGGGCCACTTCGTTAACCCCGACGCATCGACTTCCCCAGGATTACGTTTGCTACGTTAGGGTAGTATCCTCGAAGGCTTTTGCACCTACAGCATTTACCACAGAGATCTTCTACGATCTTCTATACGGTAGCTACACTCGAAGGAGACGATGAATCGCAGGTACAGTTACAGCTTTTGGGAATTTAATCATCTAGTTCGAGTAACTGCGTCTCTCCCGTTTCCTCCTTTTAACTCTCTCTCACTCTCTTTCACTCTCTCTCTCTCTTTCTCTCTCTCTCTCTCTCTATACATCTCTCGTTCCTTCGTTATCCCTTCAGATTCTACGGAAGCTTTCGCCTCGATATCCGATCGACTTCGAAGCTGATTCAAGGAGAAAGTATCATTATAAAAGTTTCTCACTTCAATTTCTCCTCGAATCGAAACTAATATCAGCCAATCGAGGCACCCTTCTTTTACTTTTCGAATATCGAAATATCGTGTTCAATCTTCGTTTGGGAAAACATTTATCGGATGTTTCGAGAGGATAAATCATGATCAAGGAATTTTTGGGCTTTTATTTTTTCCTCACTCTCTTAATGGGTTTTCTTTTTATTTTTCCTTCGTTTTGGACAAAATCAAAAATGGTAAAAAGATAAGATCTCACTTTTTGGAATGTTCTGTTTGTTTCCCTCTCTCTCTCCCTCTCTCTTTCTTTCTCTTTCTCCATATTTCTTTTTCTTTTCTCTTGACTTTTCAGATGGGCGGACATCGGAGTGTCGACGAGACATAGCTGTAAATAAGTGAACGTGACCTTAAAGGTCGCTACAGTGAAATGTTTGCAGGTACTTTTTGGCAAACGAGTCGCGCTTAGCCTCGTTTCCGTTAATCCAACGTGGGTTTTGGTCTGGCCCTATCTTCCTTCGCGTGTTTGCCCTGCCTTATTAATTTACAAGGTGGAATGGTAGCGACGGTAAGACAGGGGGGCTGAAAACGGGGTTGGTAAAGGAAAGTGGAAAGGAGCTGGAAGAGGATGCTGAATAAATATCCCGGAGACGAGGACGAAATTCGGGATATCCTGGCTAGAAGCAGGCGGTGTAAGACCGTGTTTAATTTATTTCGACTAGCAAGGACCTCAGCATTAAGCTTCCACCCATTCTCCTCAGCGTTCCTTATTTGCTTTGCATTCGTCACACTGAGGGAGGAGGAATAAGAGTAGGAGTAGGTTTTCGTCTAAGCGTGCCTAAGGTACGCTACTTTCATTACATATAGCGCATCCTCCTGATTCTCCTTTTTCATTGTCGCCCTTGGCAAGTAAGAAACTAATCGAGCATCGTTTTTCATTCGTTTTATCGTTCCATTTATACTTGACTTTTACGTTTCCTACTGGTTGGTTATTAGAAACTTAATCACCTACTATATTTATGACTCTTTTCAAAGATTCTAATATTTGGTTTTTGAACTTAACTATTATTTTTCAAATGGCTTGAAAATCATTTGATTTCAAATACTTTTTACTTTTCTTACGTTTTTATTATCCCTTAAAGTTCATCTTTAAAAGGTTAAGGAGTACACCCGGTAGATTTAGTCAAGTATTTTAATACATCGCTCTCTCAATCGACGGTCTAATAACTCGATTATACTTGCATACATATATGTATACATATAATATATATATATGTATATACATCTATCTATGTGGTAGGTAAAATCAAGCAAGCGCTACTTACTCAGCCCTCTCTAATCAAAACCCAGACTGATTATTATTAGTTCCAGTTAGTGTTAATTCAGTGTTATATTAACTTTTCGTAGGGGAGACCTTAACCTTTAATCGACGTTTGTTAAACTAACGTATATTTTTAATTAACAAATCAGATCCTCTTAGCCAACGCATCCTCTTCACGTACTTTTGAATCCATCAACGTTTCAATGATCGTTTGTTTCGCGTTAGTTCTTTTCTTTATAATTATAATTATCATAATAAATTCCGATATTATTATTGTTATCATAAAAGAAAAGAAAATATTATTTCATATATATGATGGGGTGTTGTCAAATGCATTTGAGAAAATGGTTAAACTCTATTTCTTATTCTTGGCGCGTTTTTCGATCAACAGGATGCGTTGAAAAATTCATGAATCTCTCGGATGACCATGATTCTTCAATGTTCTAGCAAGAATGTACGTACGTTTACATTTCATAGGATCCAAGAAAGTAAGATTACGTGTTACAACGCGATAATTCAATGATAAAAAGAAAAATTGTGTTTAATTATGATAAATTATAATCGATTTATCGTAATTATTACGTTACGGCGAGTAAACATAACGGAGAAACGGGGTAATATAATAAATAAAAAAAAAAAAAAAAAAAAGAAATAAGAAACAAAGCGAAAATAAAAAAGAAAAATAACGAAGAAAAAGTATATAAATTCGCGGTTATTATGAATTAATCGGACTTTTCTCAGACGTCGATGGCTTTCACGTCTTTTCTCATTTCGCGAGGATACTCGAACATAGCAAACTCATCTCACGGTTATTACAAAAGGTAGTTATAGGGGGGGTTGGAGATAAACGAAACTTTCGCGAAACTCCTTAACGAGACGTAACAAGGTCCATTCTTTATGGTGTGCCACGACTCTCGCGGAAAATGGCTGGATGTGCACCTGTAATTCTCGTGAATCAAGGCAAGTTTGGCGATAAATAAGGGTAGAGAAAAAAAAAGAAACAAAAAAAGGGAACTTACAAAAAATGAAAATAAAAATACATGGAAGTAGAGGAACAACGGTTGTGCCTTTGGTTCTTTTAGCGTATTGTTCCGTAACAATGAATACGTAGTTGTTGCTTGAACAACAATAGCATCCTGGCTGCATTTCTCGTTTGCTGTTGGTAAATTGAAGGATCTGCGTACTCGTTTATATGCAAGCGCGTACGATATCTCATGTAGGACATATAAAAATATTATTGTGAAAGAACACACTCTCGATTCTTTTTATTTCGTGATTTTTTTTTACTCTTTTGCTCTTTCTTTTTTTCCTTTTTTTTTTTTTTTTATTTTTATTTTTTTATTTCTATTATCTACACGACGATCAATAACATCCGGTGAAAGTTGATCGTAAACGTTGATTGGATATATCGTTCGTCCTGTTTGTCGTGATGGTGGCATAGTGATTCCCTTCATCCCCCTCCACCCCCCAGTGGAGCCAATTTCGAAAGCAACCGTACCCAAGCATCGACAAGTTCAATCGTTCGATAAGAGTCAAATGCACTTTTTATCTTGAGTAGCTTTTTTGAAATAGGCTCGAAAGCTATATCGTGCCTGGTAACTAGCTTCACTAAGAGGGGGAAAGAAGATCTGCTGTTTTCTTTTTTCACCGATTTCGGTGAACGTTTTCGCTCACAGCAATTTATCGCGGCAAAGTGGCGAGTCATGTTCTACGCTCATCGCGTTCTCTCTCTTCTCTCCAGTTTTTTTTTTCTCTTTTAATATGTGTGTGTATACGTGTGTGTGTGGATTTTTGTTTGTTTTTGTCTCCCAACGCGTGCGTCGTTACGGAACTGTCGCAATAAAACGACTCGTAAAATCGGCACCGAATAACCGTTGGTAAAATGTCAGAGTCTCTTCAGAGAACGCGAGTTGTATGGACCCAACCAACTTATTTTTCTCCCTCTATCTTTTTTCCCACTAACCTTACTGTCTCTTTTCGTATTGTCCACCATTTTGTCCGGCCAGTCCCACGCGAATAGCAGTTTCATTATTGTCCCTGAGTAAAGAACAAATCTCGAAGTACCTGGTAGAATCATTTTGATAATTGGCTCCGCCATTTGGAGTCTTGATGAGCCACGTTTCTCTTTTTTTTTTTTTTCCTTTTTTTTTACGTATACGTTTTCAGTACGTTTTTATACCGACCCATTATTCTTCTCCGTTTTGCTGTAGTGTAATTTTCTTTTTCTTTTTATTTTCTGTCTTTCTTTCTTTCATTTTCAAGGTATTTACATTTTGATCTAGAAAAAAATTGGTATGCATAATACAAAAATAAAAATAAAAATCAAGAGAAGAACAATCATCGATTGTCTTTATACGAACGATTGCGCATTTTATTAATTAAATTTTACAAATTGATCTCTAGAGCATTTATCGTTAAACGAATATTAACCTTTTTAAATTGGTCTTTTTAAATTTGATCAAAAATGTTATTAGAACGATATCTTTATCAATAAGTATCGTTAATTATTCCCAAGTTTAGTTATTTAATTACATAGGTCGTTTTTAACTATTAAATGCTCCAACGTGGCTTCACTCAAATTCAAAGGAAGTTATAGGCAGTAATAGAGGAAGTTAGGCTACTGTCGGGATAGAATATTGTTAGCGACTGTGAAGCGTATCTATCGAATAACTTATCTACTGATAATAATAAAAAATAATTTAACTCATCATTTTTGATTATGATAATTAATGTACAATCACAATTATAAGTACACATACATTTATATATATATACATATGATCATTTATGAATTAGTAAGTTGAATAGAAATTGCTCACTTATGACCTACGCCCAATATTGCTCGTTAATACTCGATTGAATTTTCAATGAATTTTCAATGAGTAATTATAATAAATGTACTATGTAATTTATATGAGTGAAATGTATACGTTTGGTCGAGTATAAATATATATATATATATATATATATATATTACATATAGAATAATGTCATGTACAAACTTATGGAAACTTTGTTAAACAACTTTGTTCTTATTTTATTCGTAACATAAATTAAGTTAACACGTGTCACGAAATATATAAGTTCATAAGTGTGCAACAGGATGCCAATAAAATACATTTGTCAATATAAAGTTTTGACGTTGGAGAATGTTACGTGAAATCATATCGGTATAAATGGAAGGTTATGCAATTGCGTGCGTTTATGATTACGCGAGGATTAGGTACAAGAAAATATCGATGGGTAATATGATGTTGCGTTAATTTAATATTCAAACTTCGAACATTTAGAGAAGGTAACAAATATTGAAACGTATGATTTACAAATTTTATTCGTTTTCATTTTCTTATTTTGAGAAATCTCTATTAAAAATGCATACATATTTGCGTTGCGTTTAATTCCTAAAGATTATAATATTATCCTAAATTTTTAGAGAGAAATATATATTTATTATATTTTATTTCATAATCAAAAATTCGTATATAAATCAATGATAAATTTATATTTAAATTATAATCGAAAAAAATTACCAACGTGAAATAATATCATTTTTTCAAGCGACTATCAAGACTCACAGGTATACGCGTATTATTTTTATATTGTTCTTCGTATTTATTCATTCTCACTTTCTCCAGAATATCGTGAAAGACATGCACGCGAGACGCCAATGTTCCTATCGCCATACTCTTTCGACGAAGTTACTGTCATCCATTACCCTGGACGATCCTTTATGACCGTTATTTACGATTATTATTATTGCTCAGTGATGGTCCTGTTATTGCGTAGCTACCGCAAACACAGAAACAATTCCTAAGGGGAAAAAGAAAAGACGTTTACGCCGGTCGATCACACAACTTCCTGGCTTTATCACGTTCACCTTTTTACCACCATCGGACCCTTTTCTTTTTTGTTTTTTTTTTTTTTTTGCTCTCTTTCTATCCATTAAATAATTTATCCTACCATAATAATATTACTCACACAAACACTATTATTCGTCACATTTTTCTTATTTTTTTTTATTCAATACATTCTCTCGAAAAAATATATAACGCTCGTACATCGTAATACATCATAAGAATAAATTTTTATATCGTAAAATGTTGAATGATTAATCAGATAAGAAAAAAAAAAAATAACCAAAAAACTAAAATATAAACTACGTAAAACAGCAAGACAATTTTAATCCGATGATATTTGATCCCGTTATATATATATAGGTAAATTTTCCACTTTTCATTATCGGCTCGTTAAACGTATTTAATAATTTCAACTAAATTCGCTAGGGTCCGCGTTGTTAATGTAAGAGAAATAGAAGTATCCTGCTATATCGATTTAAAATAATGTATTAAGGGTTTAAAGAGGAAGGAAGGGAGATAAATAGGAAGAGAGAGGGTGGAGGGCGAGAGGGGGGGAACTGGTATGAATAATAAATAAATGGAAATTTAATACCACCTTTTATATTAGGCGCGTGCGTACGCATGCACGCGTACAGATAGACAGACAGGTTGAAGAGAAGGGTTGGAGGAAGGGTTTTACAGTCACGCGATAATCGTTGTCGTCATGCAAGTTTCATTGTCATTCAATATCGTTATCCTCTACCTGTGTGCATACCTGTCGTTTTGTTATATCCCCTATAATCGCGAATCAACACTCCTTTCGTTTCGCTCCGATTGTTTTTCAACTGACTAAAACTTCGTCAAAGTGTAGTTAATACACTCTACTGATTCGTCAATTCGTGCATTGTATTTTTACAAAAGTATCGACCGATGGATGATGGCTTTATGTATGTGATTTTCGTTATTCCGCGAGATGGTTCGAGTCTACGGAAGCCAATTATTTTTACGGATAGAGGTATTCCATCGAATCGCTCTTATTCTGAATGAATCGAACAGTACCCCGTCTAATTTTATTTCCTTTATATTAAATCATTAACGAATAAATAAATTTACATTTCGTCGAATTGAATGTTCGATAGAATTTTATTTAGAAAAAATAACATATTCAAACAAAGATATACGAATGTGAATTAAAATATAATTGTATAGATGCTTATATTGTAAATAATGAATCGTTCATAAATATGATTGTTCAAATCGTATGTATATCGATGAACGACGAGAAGAGATTTGTTCAGATTGTTAAACTGTTAAAGAGAAAAATATCAAGGTTTATTTATGATTTGTTCTAATATAATTCATACGAGGGGGCGGCGGGTACATTCGATATTGCTGAGTAATATTTGTAGCAGGAGACATTTGGGATGCCTGTAATATACTCACGTATGTACCGGGGAGTTCTCTAAAGGGGAAAAGATGTCGTGAGTGAGAAAGGGTCAGGGGTTGATTTGGAGGGTGACACGACAACGTAAGCGTGCACTAACGCAAATGTTGGCCGCAGGGGAAATAGGAGAAAGACAGTATGATGGAAATCGGACAAGTATGGAGACTTTATACATCATTATTAAAATCATCGACAATATATCCTTTAATCATTTATATCATAGTCGAATATTTGATCTTACAATTAATTTAGATAATATACAATATAATATAAGTTTTCGTGTGTATAAATGCTATAACACAATTGTTTTTATTTCGAATTTGTCAAGATATTTTTCGTCCGTGGTATATTGTGTAAACGTAAATACGTAACGTCAGACATAGAACGACTGTAGGGATACGCCAAATGGAAAAAGGGACAGTATAGTAGGGTGAATGACGATGGCTCGAAAAGAGAAAAGTAGATGGAGACCGAAAGTGGTCCGAGGTGAGTAGGTAGAGGACGATGATGGGAAGTCCTGGAGAACAACGCCCCAGGGAATCGTTTCGCAGGGAAAGCTTCAAGCTTGTCGAAGATTTTTTTCTTTTTACCCCAAGCCGCGATCCGAAAGCACATTTCTGTGGGGAGCGATCACGACGATTGTCCATTAAATATCATTAAAGATAAAAATCGTTGGAACGTATCTTCTTTCTCTCATACCTCTAGATCGGTTCCTTTTTTTTTTTTTCCTTTTCTTTTTTATACTTCGGACACGTACAAAACACATCATTTTTTGCTAGTTATGCGATACTTTTTGAATAACGAATAGAACGAACTCTCATTCTATCGCACCCATATCATACCTTGTAACTATTAATACCATTGTTAATAAGAAAGTTTATTTAGTCAAGATGATTTTGAATGTTTCGACGACGTAGGAAGTCGGAACCCTTTTACGTTTTAGTGCTGGGGGGACAGTTGGTGTCTGTATCTCAGGATATCCTCGGGACATTGTGATTTCGTTATGTGCAGCTCAAACAGCTTAACCGAGGATACATTTCGTATGCAAATGGGAAATGTGTTTTAGAATAAGCTTGCGCCTCCGTAGCTATTACGGATCAGCTTTTACAGCGTAAATCGTTTCCGAGATCCTTACGTTCCTTAAAGCTTTTACAGTTCGCGTTCGGCAAATAATTATTCGAAAATGTATTAATTATTTATCAGGTGAATAATGTATAAACCTCGCGAAACATTGTCGAATTTCACGAAATTTTCCTCTTTTCTTTTGGGAGGTGGGGGGGAGGGAGAGCGTGGAAGGGCGGACGGGATGGGAGAATTTTCTTTTCATTCCCGAATACATACCCTCTCGAACGTAAATCTTTGAGATAATGCTTCTAACGTTTCTATATATGTACCACGAGAAGCAACAGTTCGTTATTTCGGTAAGTGAAAGATTATATATAAAAATCGTCGATAAATCATTTCATTGTAAATAGAATAGAACGAAAATAATGACATTATAATTGGTGAAATTCGATAATTTGTGAAAAAAACTCGATCATCATCCGTATCCGATATCAAATATTCTCTCGTTACGTAAGAGAATACACGATCGAAGGATGCTTTTTCTAAAACTCATGATAGGAAAACTCGAGCCATCTATTCACTGCAGAGTCCCCCGTGTGCACGAGGAACTAAGTTCTAATCGAATCAACCGACCTCCTTACTTCGATTTACTCTGTACATGGGTATGGGGGAATGGAAGCTCATCGAACTGTCTTCGAGAGACAGAGTAGTACATTGCTTGCTCTTCTCGCTCTTATACCAAAGTCTTTTGTTCATTTTCTTTTCGTTTCTTTTCTTTTTTTTTTTATTTTGTCTTCTCCCTTTTCCGCAAATATTATTTGTTTTACCTTTTTTTTTTTTTTTCTTTTTTTATTTTATTTGTTTTATTATCAAAGAAGAAACTCCGACCAACAGTCGTCTATCGTGTATTATTTTTACGATCGATTTTTCACGAGGTAATAAACTTATTGCAAAAGATAATCCCACAAATAATATGTGAACGTCTTTTTTTAATTATATCAAAATAGTTTGTAAAATGGTTGTAATCTATTAAATTGTATAATAAATATGTACACGCATTATCGTCTTATTGCTTAAATTTAACAAAAATCAAATCTGTATAGGACTCGAGAGATGAAACCTTTTACGATCGAATGTCAAACGTTTTCGCATGTCTCTTTAATTTTCTTCGATGTTACACGAACGGTCTCTCTCCTCGACATACGCTTTGCATTTACACATATTTACACATTTAACATATGTAAATCCATAAATGTAGAGACGGCATTGCGTATAATGTTAATACTCGCGTGTGTTGAATATACAGAGAATTTTAAATACGCGTATCTAGAAAATATGTAATCATGTGAAAAGTTTCAAGTATTCTTGAATACACGATTAAATTGCATCGAAACCAATGGGAATTGTTTTTAAAATTATTTCTTATATTTTTATTTTATATTCTATATATAAACAGAAGAAGAAGAAGAAGAAGAGAGAAAAAGAAAGAATATGTATCTACTCGTATTTCACAATTGAATTTTATGATTTCTCGTTTTATAAATGATTGTAAATGTTTATCGTTTCGTGTTATTTTTTTTTTTTTTTTTTTACTATTACTCGGTCTGATGCTATTGGAAAAAGAATCAACGATCGACGAAGCGTGTTTCCCTAGGAGAAGTCTTAAATTACATAAACCATCGTGGATCACGGTGTTTCTCGGTCAATCGACTTTGAACGTACGGAAGCGTTTCCTAGGTTTGGCTTGCTACTGGTCGATAACCGAGGGGCCACGTGGAAATATCGATATCGATGTAGATACCTGACCTACCTTCGTGCGACGATAAAATGTCTCCTTTTCGTTCGGTGCACTTCTTTCCCACCTTTTTTTCCATCTTTCTTCCATTTTTATTTTACTTTTTCTTAATCCTACCAACTTTCCTTCCTTCTTTCATTCTTTCTTTCTAATAATCCACTGTGAAAAATCACATTTTTCATTTGCAGATGGTAACTAACGATAGATCGTTCCCTTTAAAAATGTTCAAATCTCACCGTTTGATATTCAGGAGCGCGTACGTGTTAAGCCCAAACGCTTGAAAAACACAAACAACGGGCGATGGAAAACGCGATATTCGAGAGAGAGAGAGAGAGGAATATTTAACGGATTTTTTAATATTAAAATAATTAAAAAGACAGGATAAATCAAAGGGAAATAAAATAAAAAGAAGAAAAACAAATGAATAAATAAATAAATGAAAAAAAGGAAACGCATATATGTGTATGTTTTACAAGCTTTAATGAAGAATCACAGAATTCGATGTAATTTCAAGTAGGGCTTTCTTGATTCGTATGCGCCGAGCGTGTATATCTCGCTGGTACTTTTATCAAAGATACAAAACAAATATTTGTTTTTCAATTTTAAAATAAAGATAATCAACTCTCTCTCTGGCGTAAATTTCAACTTCCTCTCTTTTTCTTTCTTTTTCTTTTTTTGTTAGGTAGCTTCGGGCAACTAAACTACGTTATGACGTAGATAGGTACATTAATTTGTCGGATTATGAGATTAATTCGAAGAGATCGTATTGCCGATCGAATATTACGTTTCAATGAGATGATCACGTACGCATAATATACATAGGATAAATATAATTGTTTTCCCAATGTAACACGGAAATCATTCGAAAAGTATTATCAAATAAATATTGTATATGTAATTAGTAGGAAAGTACGACGACGAATTTTCGTCGTCGTCGTCGTAGTCGTTGACGTAGTTGACGTTGAGAGATCTCTCACTCTTGGAGGCTTCATTCTCAACCTCTCTTTTCTGCTGGATCAATATTAGGTTGGACCATATTGGGATATCGATACGTAGCTGGTACTCGGCGAAGAGGTCTACGCTCTAATCTGACGTGAAATATTGCACGCTGTTGTTACGAGAAACCATGTGTGTGTGTGTGTACGTATGTGTATGTATGGATAAGTCTCTGTGCGTGCGCGAATATGTATGCGTATAAGTATGCGTAAGTATACGTTTAAGTGTGGGCGTGTATGTATGTTATATATATATATATATTTTGCACGTGCATCGTTGCGTAGAAACACATAGGTTCTGTACGAGAGTGAGTCGTGCTAGTCGATATGAATGAACACAGAGGGAAGCAAGATGGATCTATCGGACCATACAGTGACCCATGCCTTGCAACGGCCCTCTCTCACCTCACACTTACACACTCATCTCATACATGTTCTCCTCTCATTGCGCCCTCTGTGTTGCCCTCTTATCCGCTACATTCGCCCCCGGCCGTGGGTGCCGCGGGGTAAGGGTGCCGGGGTACAGGATATTTGCTTTCTCTCAATTTTTCATAAGCTTCGTCGGCCTGTTTCCACCGTCGGTCTTTCCCTTCTCTCTGCGCAAACCTAACTCATGTATTCTCTCTCTCTCTCTCTTTCGGTTCTTTTCTTTTCTCTACTATCTCTCTCTTTCTTTCTTTCTTTTTTTCTTTATTTTGTTGAAACTCTCCTACCCACATTTTCACGACACACTCTCCCGTGACGTTACACCGCTAGGAAAAGTCCGTCTCCCTTCCTCCCTCCCTCTCTTTCTCCTCGTAAAACAATTTTTAGTTCGTCGTTGGAAAAAGACAAACGTGCACTTCAAACTCTCCTAATAAAAGAATACCGAACCCCTATATAGAGCAGCTAGGCCAATTTTTAATTCATAACCCCCTTTTCTTTTCTTTTTTTTTTTTTTTTGAATAAAACTCGATGATATTTTTCTATGCGGTTCGCCTTATCTTCTCTCTCGTCGAAAGAAAAGTATTTAGAGATATATTGTTTTTTAAAAACTTTACATACTCGTACGTTTTGTTCTGTTATTTTAAGGATAAAAAAAAACTAGATAATATATTTATTTATAATTAATTTGTTTTTTTTTATATTTTTATCTATCGTTATATTATAACGAAGTCATAATAATGAATATATTGTATGATCGATGATAAAATACATTTTCCATTTTTTTAATATCTTCTTCCGTTAAAAATATTCGCGTGCATATATGAACTCCTAAATTGGTTGGCAAATACATAAGGTGTTTTGATTCATCCTTTTACAATGTAGTCGTTGTTGCTATATCATATGTAGGAATATGCATGCACATATGTACACGAAGGAAGTATTATTTATCGATCGAACGATAACCTAAGTTCGTTCTAGAGGGTACCAACAACACATCTTCTTCCCTCTTGCCTTTCGTTCACGCGTATTGCTTTTTATCCGTTCGTTCGTTCGTTCGTTAGTTCGTTCGTGGCAAAGAGCACAAACGAATTACCTGCACGAAAGGAGGGAAGGAGATTTGGACAGTACTAACACGCATTTCACGAAGGGCGTTGCCGGATGATGATGGTGCTCTGGCTGGTTTTAGTAAAACAGGACGTTCCCCATTTATTTTCACGAACAAACACACCCTCACGCATACTAGGGGTCTCTTTCCTCTTGTGGCTCTCTTTATAGTAATTCCTGTCGTCCGAGGTGTTTCGTGTTCGACGTAATATTACCAAATAGAAACACATAATCAGTATTACGTTTTGCTAAATCAAATTTGAAAATGCATAGAGTTTGTTCGTACAATCTACATATGTCGTTATAAAATATTTATAATTGTTTCTCAGTTAGTTCTCCATTATTACATTTCTCATTCGAGCTTTAATAGAAATTAACTACGGTTCAGGCAAATGAACTTGTTAATGATTATAACGAACGAACGAATCGAATCGAATGAACTCATCAATTTATTCATATATTGATATAATTAATAATATTCCTTTGTATAAGATGATACTCGATCGTCGTAATATTTGCAAACGTTCCGATTGGCTAAAAAAAAAAAAGAAGAAATAATTTCCCATCGTTAAGAAATTCCCGGACGCAGCGTATATTTCATCGATAACATCGGACCAACTTTTTTTGACGCGAGCCATTAATAAAAAGCAGCATATACTAGATACGGTTCGCGTTCGTTGCACGTGGCATATTAATAACGTTAAAATATCAGCGTGGAAATGACTTTGATGTTACTGAAAAATATCGATTTTACATTTTATTTAGAATTAAGAGTCGTCCGCAGGTTGTCGTCATTTTTTTCTTCAAAGTATCGAACCTGCTACTACGGTCGACCAAAGTCCTGTCTTTAACAGGTTACAACGATTACACGCGTTTAGCGCGTGCTTTTCACGCTGGATTCGTAGGGGGAAAATCGCACAGGATTTTTAGGGGTTGGGATGATACAACGACTTTATTTACTTCGGTGAACGCGTCGGAAAGAACTCCACCCCATAATCACCATCTCCCTCCTACCATCCCTTCGATGTTATTCGGTCTTGTTTGCACTTTTTCTGCGAGTGACTCTCCGTATTTTACTTACATATACATACACATATATTTATAGAATACACATGGACGCGTTGAAGGCTTTTCTAGATCTCTACGGGTGGTCGTCGTTGGATCCTACTACATCCGTTAAAACTCTCAAAATTCGTTTGTAGAAAGATCTCAAAGAGAGCGACGAGGTAGTAAAAAACGGAGAAAGAAAAAATAAAATCTGGTGAGTGCTTCTTTTGAGTCTCGGTCATTGACAGATGAATTTTGAAACGAATAGAAGGAAGGAGACAAGAAGGAAAATGCGATCGTGCATACAGAGATAACATCAAATATTTATTGGCAAACCATATGGATTGCTTCGGTTCAATTTTTGACGTGAGATTTTGCCAAAGATAAGAATTTGTTATTATTGAAAATTCAGATATATAATATAACTATATGTAGAGATTGTGTGTATGTTTAGAGATGTGCTACTTTAAATTTCAAAGTTTTTAACGAAAGTAATTTAGAATGATCATCATCATTGAATATCGTGAATCGTTACAATATTACGTAACGGATGATCATCTTCTTATTCCTCTCTGATTTTTATTTCTTTCTTTTTTTCATTTTTTCAATCTTTCCCGTTGACGTAGCTCGCTACCGGCAATAACTTTACCGCTTCATTCTTTTATTTTCTTCGTACTGAGCATAATTCTATATCGCGGGAAACTACGAGAAGACAATTTGTCCCAGCTTTTGGTAAACTCGTCATCTTTCTGTCTTTCTTTCCTCCCTTTTTCGAAGTCTCAACTACCACCGGTTCCCGCCGCATTTATTCATGTCTCTCTCTCTCTGTGTTTCTATCTCTTTCTCTCTTTCTCTCTACCTCTACCTCATATTTTTCTTCTTATTCTTCTTCTTCTTCTTCTTTCTCTATTCACCTATCTCTGACGATTTTCCTTTCTCTCTCTATCTCTCTCTCTCTCCTTTTCTTTCGTTCTCATTCCTGTACTCTTTCTCCGTTTCTTTTTCTCTATCTGATTATTCTGCGGAGCGTGCACGATATCCATTTCGTGCGGATATCCTATGGCGGATTCTAGGCACGAAAGCTGCCACCATCCCGCGGGAGAATGTGGGGAAAACGCGAAACGTCAAACGGGTTCACCTTCCTCCTCCTTCTCCTCCTCCTCTTCCTCCACCACTCTTTCCCTTTCCGTTCCTCTTCAACGCATCATCCTATACCAACCACCACTTCCTGTATTCCTCTCCTTCCGTATCTATCGATGCCCTCCCTCTCTCTCTCTCTCTCTCTTTTCCCTTTTTCACACACTCTCTTCCTTCCTCCTGTCTAGTATATCCACAGAAAGGTGGTAGGTCCTGGGGATGGGACTGATCTCATGGGAATATCGGGAGCTATCGAAGCGAACCGATCTGGGGTGAGCAACGTTCTGTTGCCTCTGCTGTTCGAGTGGATGCCAGTATTGGCTGGTTCTACTGGTGCCGCTGGAGCCATCGATTTTTTTTCATGCCTAGAGACCCTAGAACGTTATCATACTGTACTTGTGACGAGGGACGAAACGACGAAATAAATTAAACTGTCAGAATTGCATCTAGTTCCCTCACGGTCCCAGAATGAACCTTGTTCTATCTCACGCTTGCAAACTCACCCTGTTCATTGAATGTTAAACGTACATTTCTTTTTTACCGTACACGTCGTTCACTCGTCCATTTTACTTTCTTTTCTTCTTTTTTTTTTTTTTTCTTTCTTTTTCTTTTTCATCCGAAACAAGATACAGAAATAATAATGAAATACTGGATGGCAGAGTTTGTTGAATACTTTTTTTTTTTTTTTTTAACAATATTTATTTATTATAAACGACGTTATATATATATAGAAACGATCGATCGGAATAATATTTATTCTTAATAAACGTACGAACAATTGATCGTCGAAGAAATCGAAACAGGTGGTGTACGTCTATCGTGAGTGAAAATATTGGTAAAGAGGATTAAGTTTTAGCAGTACTGTTAGTTAGTTAGAATGCAGGCTTAGAACTTTCCTTTTCTATTGTTAATTTCGTGGATGGAAAAACGTAGGGGCACCAGAAGCACAAACTGACAACAGGGCATTGGTAGTAGTTTTGGTTTATAGGGATGATTTTCCACGGTCTATTGGGGTTTAGAGGGGTTCGTAGGATGTCACGGTAATTGTGAGAAAAATATATAAAAGCCTAATCCTCCGTCAGCGGAGATATTAATGAACGATGAAACAATGTGTCACGGTAGTATAACTTAATCAAACTTTATTTCTCGTTAAAAGATTCATAAATTCATTCTATCCAAAGTTTTTTTTTTTTTTTTGTTTTTTTGTTTTTTCATGATAAACTTCTAACAAAACTTCGATTTGATATGTAAGTATGTATTATATTATATTATATATTCGTAGAGAATTGCAAAGGTCCAAGCCGAGCTTAAACTTTATACGAAGTTATCTTTCCATTCTTGGCATTGGCAATAAGATGTTGGATGTACAACTTGGAAGTATGTTTCGATTCTCAGAGGAGTACCAACGTCATCGGAAAGTATTATAGTATACTTTTCGATCGACTAGTTTTCTCTTTCTTTTTCTCTTTTCTTTTTTTCCCTACCCCTCCCCCCTCCTCCTCTATCTTCCCTTGTTCTCTATTTCTTTCTATCTTTCTTTCTCTTTTCAATGACAGATGGTAAAATAAATTAGCCAGGGCAAATTACGAGGCAGGAATCGCATGGATCCAGTCATTTCCTGCTTAATTGTAGCGCCCTTTTCGAGCGTCGATCCGTTATCCTGATCCACCCTACTGAAATGGGACGGAACGTGTACGTGCTAGGAGGAAGTTAAAAGAAGGAAGGAAAGAATGAACGGGAAAGGATCACGTTGAAATAATTCCCCTCTTATTATAATTACATTTTTGTCTCCTAATAAAAGGAACAGCACGAAGCCATTTTCCTTTGTAATCTCCGTTTCGTAATAACGAGAAATAATCCAAATATGAAATTGAGCGTGTAACGCGATCACTCACTCACTCGTCGTTTTCAAATAAAATTACTATGAGAGAAAATTAATTATCTTATTAAGTTATATATTAACATTTTAAAAAGTGAACTCTCTCTCTCTCTCTCTCTCTCTCTCTCTCTCTCTCTCTCTTTCTATTTCTCTTTATAAAGTTTATAAGACCGGTAAGATATAAAGCTAAGTGAAATATCAATGATCTTTGTTGTAAAAAATACTGCACGGGAAATGTAATTAAAAAAATTCATTGTACAAAGAAGAGGTACGGTGCACCGTAGTGGTGGTGGTGGTACATTGTATAATGGCGTTACCAACGTGCCGAGAATATTACGTCTATATCGTTGGAGCGTAGGTACGGTTATTGCCGGTACAGGACTAGGCAATAACTTACTGCAGCTCGATGTACTGCAATAATTTATCGCTAATATTTTCCTTCCTTGTAGAGCTCCTCCAAGAGCCCTCCTCTTTTCAAGACTCCATCCCCTCTTTTCCTTGGGGACATGATTCATGATTCCCAACGATTCACGGTTAACGTTTTATGGAACTTGGAAAATTCGAAGACAAGAAACCTTCTCCTTCTTCTGAAGTAAAAGTAATCGTAGAAAGAAATAACTTTTTTTTTTTCTAGACGTCTTGCATTCGATTTGCAGGATCGAAATTTCATAATCTCTGACACGTGCTGGTACTTTTACGAAGGAAAAGAAGAAGAAGAAGAAGAAGAAGAAGAAGGAGCTGCTGGTGGAAAGGAGGAGGGGGTAGCAGGATTTAAAAGATAGAGTAGAAAGAAAATGAAATCGGCTGGAAGGAGAATCTGAAATACATATATACGGTATAATACATATGTGCAAAGAGGTACCGGATATATAGGCTACGCAAGATCAATGTCGAGCCGTCTTAACGCCAACGGTATGTACCTTATTTCGGTTATCATATTTTTCTCTCTTCAATCTTTTTCCCAAAAGGATGCTATAGCTCTCTCTCTTTCTCTCTTTCTCTCTTTTTCTCTCTATCTCTCGTTTTTCTCTTTTATTTCTTCCTCCGATAGGTATTACTTTGATAGTTCTGCTTCTTCTAGTCCTCGAAGTCTTACTTTGTTCAGCCAGTTTTCGCAAAATTTAATCGCGTTTCCTGTTTACACTTGAGCGCTACTTTGCGATACGCTTATAAAAAGAAGGAAGAAGATGGGAAGTAGTCTGAGGGTGAAAAGTGCTCGGTGACTACGCCACTGACGTGGAGATCATAATCGGTCCACTTTGCTAGCTCATATCTTCTTCGTCAGCTGCTTAAGAATTATACTTAAGTGCTGCTCGATCCTCAACCACCTTCTTGCTTCTCGCATTATCTGTCTGGGAGGATAGACATAAAGGAAGAAAATAGTCGATATTTTATCTGGAACTATTTTTTGCAATAATTTTATAATATATTTCTCTCTCTCTCTCTTTCCCTTTCTTTCACGTTTTACGATATATATATATGCATTTATAATACTAATTGAAAAAAATATTAATTACACGTTGAAAGTAAAGTCTACTATGTATGTTTATATTGATATTTTTAGCAATATGGATTAATCCCCCATAAGAGAAATATCGATAATCGATAAATAATAATCAATCAATCGTTTGGACGCAACACATAGCGAGCGATAAAGTTTACATTGAATAAAGTAAACTCAGTGGTAGCTACAATAATAATAATCGTACCTACGCAGAGAGGAATGTAACTCGATTTTGTCAAAAGTTTTTCACCTTGAAATAAAATGCCGATTTTACGTTACCCCTGGGTAGAACTCGGCAACGTCCACGTCGTCTCGTTTTCTGCCCGATAGTCTACTGGGTGTCTTGGCATCTTTCAGACGAAAAAAAAGAAAGAGCAAAAACAAAGAGAGAGGGAATGCGAGGAATAGGCAGAAAAAAGAAAAACGAAAGGGTAGGCTGGTAGTGGTAGAGGTGATGGTGGTGGTGGTGGTGGTGTTGAATTCGAGGGCAGGAAGCAGCCAAGGATATTACATTGGCGTTCATATCTTTCAGCTCGATTTCTTCCGATATTCCTCTATCTCGTGAAAGCCAGACGACTCTGAATGGATATGAAAATTATTATATCCGCTTCTCCGGCCGGTCCGTTTCGTCGTGATTATTTATCGTTACCCCCTTTTTGGATATCGTCACGGCTCTCCGAATTTCAATGAAAATTCGAATGAATCGTTTTACTGCGGCCGGTACCAAGAACGTAACCATAATCGTGGAATAGGTAATCGAAATTCCTTTCGGAACATAGAATGGTATAAGTGGATGGCATTCGAAGAAGTGAGACAACCTCGGGAAACGGAATTTGTCCCTCGACACGGTCAATCGTAATTTATATCGACTCGTTCGAAACCTTCCCTATTTCGCGATCTGTTTTCCCTTTCCGTTTCTTTTTTGCGATAGAGATCCGATTAAATATCTTTTTATCCTTTTCTTGTATTTATTTTTTTCTTTCTTTCTTTCTTACTTTTTATCAATTTTGTAAAATAATTTCACTATAGAAAAATCTTTAAAGCAAGAACAGCAAACGATTTATTTCTCTTCGATAGAATTTTAATAACGCGCGTAAACGTACAAAAAAATACTTTAGACAAAAGTTGATCTGTTTTGATTGACTATACATTGCAATAAAGAAAAGTTCGAGAAAAATTTTTTATACTTATAGCAAGCGGATTTTAATGATTTTTATATTAAATTAAAGTACACTCTTTTGTCTACGCGTAGAACATCATATCGAGTTATAAATTTAGCATGTAAACTTCACAAAATGTCAGAGAATGCAATGCTGTTAATTGTGCATCTTTGCAATTTCTTTGAAAAGTTTTGATGTTTTTTCTTATCTGTTTTAATGTTTTTTCTTATCTGTTTTTTGATTGCGTTCTTTATGTTCTTCGTTGAAACGAATTTCTCTCGTTTCATTTCATGTAAAAGAAATTTATTATGTTGTTTATACTGTTTTATAATATCATAATATTCCTGTGGTGTATACAGGAAATTCTTTTTTATATTATTTTTTTCTTTTTTTCTATAGAAATTGGACTTACACCATCTTCAAAATAAACGATCCATGTATTCGTTGTTAAATAATTTACTAAAAATTGCATGCAATTGTTCTCCATTGGATTTTTCGAACTTCTACCGAGATTGACGTAATTTAAACGCAAACCAACTGCGAGTTACCCAGTGAATGTTCAGTATCAGGAGAATTTAAGAAAAACAATGGAAATAACTGTAACAAGTTAAAATAAAAAAAGTCCCGAGAAAGAGTTCGTTAGGAATCGGTCGCGAAAACTTCGATGTTTCGAAAGTTTCTTACCGCAGAAACTTTTCTGCCACCCGTTAGTGTATACGAAAGAGGAGTAACGGGTGGGTAGGGGTGGGGGGTGGCGTTGGAAAACTGAAGATAGTCAAACGGAAGATATCCGGGCGTAAACGGAAAGGAGGTGGTGCGCGAACATATTTTTATCAGATTTTAATCGAAAAAAAGAATCTTTTGCCGATATTTGCGTTAACCGCGTTTGAACATTTATCACGATGATAAATTAAGTTCAATTTTCTCGAACAAAATTGATTTCAATAAGATATTTATCTTTTTTTTTTACCTAACCTTATATACAATATTCAAACAAAATAATATTAATTTGACAATTTTCTTGAAATGAAATAATAGGATTGTTCGAGTTTCCATCATCATTGGTTTAGGAAAGCATTGTCCTAAGCTGTCGTTGCTATCGTTCTACTCGGTCTTATCAGACGAAAGGTGAAACTTCTTCCATCTTTATTTCTAATCGGAAGACGGAAGGATTATCTGGAAATTGATGGATCACCCGTTAGTGAGCTCAGTCGGCTGCTGCAAATAGTCGAAGAGGTTTGGCCGTTAGGAATGTGGAGGACGAGGTATAAGATGGTGCCTTCAGCCACGAAGAAGCGCAGTGGAGCGGACACGCGATAAGGGCCACCCCAGGCAGCTCTAGTACCGTTCGAAAGACAGAGAAAACCATGAGAGACAGAGTGGGAGTGAGGGAGAAGGACAGGGGGAGAAGAAATAGAGAGAGAGAAGGAGTTTCTACAGCCCCTGGAAGGTTTGAGGGTCGAAGGAAGTTTCAAGGGTGGTCGGCACCTTGGGTCTGCCCTATCGAAAGAGCTATCCTCAATTTATTCCGATATTTAGAGCGAGAAGCAAGAGAATTAGCTCTCTTTACTAGAATCAAATAACTCTTCCTCTTTCTATACCGATCATTTCTTATTTTCCCCTCTTCTTTGATCTTCTTCTTCTTCTTCTTTTTCCAGATTTCCTTCTGTCACTCTATCAGACTTTCAACGAAACGCTTATGTTATTGTTCTTCTCTTTCAGTTCACATTCCAAAGTCTTACTGATGTCCCTTTCTCCTTCGAATT
Organism: Polistes canadensis; assembly: GCF_001313835.1. NCBI lineage: Eukaryota > Metazoa > Arthropoda > Insecta > Hymenoptera > Vespidae > Polistes > Polistes canadensis. The sequence goes on along the minus strand of NW_014569669.1, from coordinate 152,320 downwards.
CTTTCACGAGTCGGTTAGAAAGCAAAGACTGGTATAGAAAATCTTTCGAGAGGTCAGAATATAGGACCACTCGGACCCTTAGAAACATTACCCTATATTTTTACTGATGGATTCTCTACTTCAATTTTGCGATTCTAATTTTTTTCTTTCCCCTTTCGTTCTCTTTCGCACAAACAATAAAGTCACTATTTAAAATTGAACGACATTTTTTTTACCGACAATTTTTTCCTTTTAACACCCCACCCCTCCCCCTCTCTCCTATCCCCGCCTCGTATATAAGAAACGTTAATAACAAATCTTGTTTTAATTGTATAATAAAGTTTCAGTATTTAACGAATTGATTAATGTAAATCCAAGGTTGAATTTATAATTCTATCCCTCTCCTGATAATAATTAAATTCGTTGGCAGACTGATAACAAGAGATTAAAATTCTCTGCAATGAGAAATTCATTTTAACGAGAAAATAATAAAAATGTATGAATTAATTGTGTAAATTATTCGTTTTTAATTAACTATTTTAGTGAAAATGTAATGATTAAGCTGCATGATAAATTTCTCACTGTAATCATTATCGTAGTTAATTAACTGACAATAGAAATTATATCTGATTTTGAAAGAAGATCGGAAATATTATTCGGAAAAGTTATCGATTTCAAAGGAAACGACTTTATAAGAACTATTTTGTTAGATGAAACCTGTTTTACCTTGGTAGAAAACTTTCCGTTACCTTAGAATTATTGTACCCTGCTGTGAGTTGTTCCTGAGATGTGGAAGTAAAGAGCCAAGAAAGTTATGGAGAAAACTTCTTTGGATAGAACGCTCAGATTCGTTGAGAAAGTAGAAAGGTGATGTTCGTTGTCCTGAAACTTACAGACAATTCCCAATGAGCAATTACTAGGATGTGAAAATGACGACGTAATCCTTGTTTCCTCGAGTTGAAATAATTTCTTTCAAAACTTCATTACGAACATTTGCAAATCTTAATTAAAATCATAAACGCGTAAGTTAGATTAAATGTTCGATTATCGTTCAAAAATGTAAGATCATTTATTCCATATTTATCGAAATAATCGAGATCTTTTAAAAAAAAAAAAAAATAAATACAACGACGGATGTCGCAAAAAACTTCATCGGCGTGAATAAAATTTAACATCAAACTTTAGTTGAAAAAGTTGTCGTTTTAGTTAGAAATTCTTCGAAATATCCAACAGCTTTGGATTCTTTTCGGAAGAGAAAAAGACATATCCCGGAGGATTTCCAGTCTCCTTTCGTCCTTACTTAACCCCTCGTATCTTCCGAAAGAGGTTGAAATACCTTTGCGACCACCAGCAACAATAGTAGAGTTGGAAATTTACTTAGGTCGAGTAACTTCGCCATCAGACTGGCATCTATTACTACTGTTGCTTCAACATCCAACTCACGATTTTCTTTCGATATCATTGACAAGACTTCTTCTCTATGCGTACGATTAAACATTCATTTGTCAAATGAAAATATGTTTAATTTTTTATTTAGTATTTTATATATTATATCATTTTTATATGAATAAACAGATTATAATTGACATTCTGTTTGCCCAATAAATTGATTTGATTACATATAATTACATACTTATACCTATTCTTATATATATTTGTTACAATATATGAATAAATAATTGTTAAACGAAATTCGCTTTAATATACGAATGTTTTGAATTACGAACACATTTTTGGTAAGGAATTATGTTCGCAAACCGAAGTTTTAATTTAAAATCCGCAATCAGTCTCACAATGATTTGATCAGATTTCGGTTTTCAAATCTTATCGAATTTTCGTTTATTTTTTCTTCTTTCGATGGACGTTTTATAGCATAGTTCAAGTTCACCTCTCGAATTTGTACGGTCTATCGATTTTAAAAGGAACGTCACAAATTCCCATGGATTTCGATGTATCTTTCGTTTGAATAGAATTTCATTAAATCATTTTAGATATGTCTCGTGTCTGATTCGTAAAGTTTCGAGGATTATTAAACCTTAATCGTATCTTCAATTATGCGAAAGTGCTGTAACATAGAGAATAAAGTTAGGGGATTACTCGAGATTTTATTATTATTTAAATTATAGATTTATTTTTGCAATTTTTTTTTTTTTACCAAATTGAGAACATATTTTCTGACAAAACAGAATAGTTATATCGACGTATATTCAATATTAAATATAATAGATGCAAATTTGTACGATTCAATGAAGATTTTATTCGAATGAAAATTTGATGTACACTCGAGAGAAAAATATTTTATAAGAGGAGTTCTAAGATTATGTGACTTTGACTACGAACGAAGGATTCTTTGATGATGTGCGAGATATATCATTGAAAATCTACTACATGTATTTAAAATACGCGTTTCTAAGCAAAAGTAGGTTATTTGAAAATATCTTCCACTTGAGCTTTTCATGAGAAGCAGTAGTATTAGGGGTAACAGCAACAGCGGTAGTATTCGCATACAGCAGTTGGTTTTAGACTCCACTTATTTGCTGTCTCCTAAAGTAGTATAACAACGCACCAAGCGGCCAATAACCATGCAGGGAACTGTTTAAAAGCAACCACTTTTCATTGTTGGCTTTGCTCGCTTTTAACCTTACCCACTTAACAATGGCAATAGCATAAGTATTTACGACTGTATTTTTTCACCTTTCTTTATATTCTAAGATTTATTTATAAAATTACGAGCAATTTTTTTTTCTGTTTTTTTTTTCTTTGTTTCTTGTTCTTTACTTTTTTTTTTTTTTTAGTCATTACTGATTATTACGAGAAGCATTAATTTAGGTGGAGCGTATTTAATCAAGTAGTAAGCATTATTCCAGGAAGGTTGACCTCAACGAACTTTTCTACTCGTTAGAATATTGTTGGAAACAATTGCTTCTGTATTATCCCTTAATTTGGCTTCTTCTTGAGTGCCTTTCTCTTTTTCTCTTTTTACTCGGATAGGAAGAAAAATAAGGAAAAGTTTTTTCGAGTAATCGTTATTAGTAAAATTACAATTTACGATAAAGTTTCATGGTAAAGTTTCATGGTGAATAACGAAAAGGAGTAAAATAATCTCTCTCTGGTTGAAAATTAATAGTACTTTTCTTTCTAACTTGTCATACGCAAAGTTCGATGAATGAACACACACAATATTCTATCGAGATTAATTAATTGTTCTTTATCGATTATACTTCCATTAACTTGATAGGATTTTTCTCTTTGATTGTTATTTTATGTATAAGTTCATACAAAACGTAATAGATCTTAATGCCGAAATGTAGTTGGATATCGCGTGAGTCAAAGCAATCACTCTTTTTCGGATACATGTCTAAGGGCCGTTTCACCCTTATGATAAAGGATGACCGTTGATCCTTCTCTCGTCCTTTTCGACGAGAAAGCCGCTAGTAAGAACTTATCGTATCCGCGAAATCTCTTCGAGACTAGACTCTCGAAATACCACCAGGAGAGTAAGGAAAACTTATCAGATCGCTCGTAAAAAGTTATTTCCTGAAAACGAACTTGCTAACCTACCCGTTTCGACTAAATCGAACGGTATCGTGTCGATTTTTCCAAACGAAACTTTTGTCCGATAGCCAAACGCATGTAAAACTAAGTTTACTATTGGTACAAACCAGTTGTAAATTGGACTAACTTTCTTAGATTACCAACACCACCACCACCACCACCGGGGAAAACATTTTTACCCTGATTATTCCTTACGAATCAAATCTTTCATGTTTGTTTTTGTTGTTCTTTTATATTTATTAAATAAATAAGAATTCTAGTCATAACAAACGTAACATTTATATTTTATATCTACACCTGAAACATTTCAGTGTGTTCTTATGATAAACAGGAATCCCTACGTTACTGTAATCTTATGTGAATGGCCGACCCTTCTGAATATAACATCCTCCCATTCGTACATTCCGTGTGTTCCCAATCATTTTTGATGATCAAAGATATCTCTCAGAAATAACAAAGAGAGAGAAAGGAGAAAAATGATAAAGGAAAAAAAGAGAAAAATGGAAATAGCCATAAAGTCAGATTATACGAGAAGTTGAGTAGACATTTTCGTGGTCGAAAAATGTTGGGCCACTCTTTGAATTCGCAATACCTGCTTTTATTCTTCCTTATCCTTCCTTTCGCTCTCATTCCTCTCGTTTAATCGCAGTTCGGCATTCCGAAAACGCAAAAGATAAAAAAAAAAGAAAAAAAAAGAGAATAAAAGTATGTTTCGTGAAACATATTCTCATCGTCTTATCGCCGTGAGGGAAACAACAGGAGAATAATCTTTTCCTGACCGTTCTCCCCTTTTTTTTTTTATTAGAAAATCAATGAGAGAAAACGGGTATTTGTATTCACAATAACAGAAACACTTGCTTAAACACGTGCCAAATCGAATCGGATTTATTTTTATTCAAATAAAAAAAAAAAGAAGCAAACGAAAAACTTATCACGATAATTACAATTATAAACTGTGAGTACAATAAAAGTGATTAATTATAAATTAACATACGATTCGCAATTGATCGGGAATAAAATGAAGTGATCAATTAAATCCATCTCGCTTATTATGCTAATTTATTCTTATATATTCGATCCCAAAAATACGCTAGATATATTCCAAGAATTTTAAACGGAGATTTTTATATTTCTAAAAGTAAAATATTCCACTACGTTGAACACATAAAAAGGGAGGGAGAAAAAAAAGAACCGATTAAGGGTTGAAGTACGGTTATGTAGTAATGGCATTAGGAAAGGACATTGGTTTGCCAATTTTATTCTAATTAGAGCAAAAGCCCCTGGGTTCATCCAGCGCAAATCCCATGGAAAAAAAAAAAAATAATAAAAAACTGCTCTACGTCTTTTCCCGTCTTTCTAGTGAATGTTCTCTAACGGCGGGAGTCGTCCTCCTATCTCGGGAATAATTCTCGGGGAATAATGGAGTGAGCCCGTTCAAAAGTCCCATAAATTCACGAAACGCGCACCCTCTCCTATGGGCCGTGAGGGATATGGAAGGAGATGTAGGAGGTTAAAGAGAGTGAGGGAGAGGGTTGGTGGGGGGCGGGGGTGGGGGTGGTAGTAGGTGGGTGCCAGAGGCATCGAGATGTTGGTGGTGGAACTGACGGAGGTTGATGCTAGCTCTTGAATATATCGGTAGTAGTAAACGTTGGATAGTAGTGTGGTAAGCTTGTGGTAGCAACGATGGTGATGGTGACGGTAATGGTAGTTGTACCCACAGAATTCTATAGCAAGCGAGGGAGTTAAACAGCCGGAGGCTACCAATTCCCTGGCTGCTAACTGCCTTCAACGTACGGGCCAACCCTCCGAGCACTTTTCGTCGGGTATCGTGTAAGCATAACCGTCCTGCGTGTGCACATCTTGCTACAGTAATAATTCACCTGTGTGCTCGCTAATTGGCCCCGATTTGAGCTGAGTATACGGACATCGAACTTTTCATAGTACCTACTTAAAATATTATTACAAGTATTTCTCATGGTTATCGGTGTTATCGGATAGGTAAGGTATGAGGTTAAGACAAAACTACAATTATTATCTACAAAAATGGGAATATATTATTATATGTATGTTATTTTATATTATATTTTATTGCAATTTCTTCTACAGAAGGTTGAATAATTGGGTTCTAATAGGTTGTTTATCGGTCTGTTTAAAATCGCTGGCAAACCTTTTTTCTTTTCTTTTCTTTTCTTTTCTTTTTTATAATCGATTAAACAATTGGCTAAATTTATTATGATAGAAAAAGAAAATCTATCGCTCATTAAATCCTTTAAGTGTTAATTGACCTTATTTCCCTTTGTTTCCGAGTTAATGAATATTACATTACGTTAACCGCTTAAATGTATATCGATTGACCTTTTATTTATTTCTATTCGTTCACTGTACCTTCTTTAAAAAGGTAGATCAAAGAATAGAAAAGATATAGAACTGTAAACGGGCAAATAGCATTTTCTTCTGGAATATTAATTACACGATCGAACGAATCGGAAGGGGAATGATAAGGAGTCGCCTATTGCATTGCAAATTAAAATAGGGGATTGGGAGAAGTGGTTCGAGGTTACCCGTAGCACCCGATGATCCTTCTGAAGCTGATTGGTACGGCGATTCTCTTTCTTTCCGCGGGAAATAAGAAGGTGCTGTTTGAAAACGTAAAGAAGCGAGAAAGAAAGAAAGAAAGAAAGAAAGAAAGAAAGAGAAAGAGAGAGAGAGAGAGAGAGAGGGTGAAAGAGAAAGAACGAATTTAAAGGAGATAGGCAAGCGGCAAGAATCGTCGAAGAGGAATGGAAGGAGTAGGGTAAAGGGATGCGAATAGGGGTGAAAACAATTAGCTCGGGACCCTATCTCAGCTCGGCATGCATCAGGAGACGTATCCCAGTGTGGGTGGTGCTCTTCGAGGTGAGAAAAGGAGATCGCTGGAGATGAGCCTCCATGAATATATCGATATCCCATTAGAGGTTTCCCCCCTTTTCTCTTCTCATCCCTGATTCTACCACAGTTTCTGCTAGACTGTTTAAAGAGTGGGCTAGAAGCCAGGATCGAGCCGATGAGAACGTTCCTCGCGTTTCTCTCGTGTGCTATCGAAGGAGAGGAAACTGTGAGGAGGTAGAGAGGGAGGTATCCAGAGTAGGTGGTAGTATAGAAGGCGGAGAATGAGAAGGAAACTCGTCCGATGCTCCCAAGATGGTTGGGGGCTCGAAATGGAAGTGTTCTGGCGCTTTCGAATTTTGCCCTCGCATCTACGATGACGATGACGATGACGATGACGATGACGATGACGACGACATCGGAGAACTAACGGGGTCGACCTAATCCCAACATTAATGCCATGGCAGGTAACCACTATCCATTCCTTGTGCCTACGAACCGCGACGCCATCGTTACTACGCTTAAACCCTTCCTTCCTATGTTAGAAGGAGAGAAGGGAAGATAGTTATCATATTCCTATCTTCTTTCAACCTTCATCACTCAGATCATTCAGCACCTTTCCCACCCCCCAAAATATCCTCCTTCGCATATCGTATCTTCGATCACCGATCCTATTATATTTTCAATCACGTTTCTCCAAGATACTCCATTTTTTCTCTCCCAAAGCTGAACATGCCAACGGAGAAAAAGAAGCCTTTTCTGCTGAACGTAGTCTAAGCGCTGGATTACCACTGTTAGACGCGACTACTGCTTCTTTTTCTTTTTTTTTCTCTCTCTCTCTCTCTTTCTCTATTTCTATCTCCCTTTTCTACTCTTTTCCTTTTTTTGGTTCCCCCCTTCCCCCCCCCCCCGACGCGTCCCGAAACTTTCTTCATTTCGGGATCAACTGAACACTCGAGGACGTCTGCTGAGCGAGAGAGTACGAATCGTTGTCTACGCACGAAGTAAATATTGGATTGAATCCCTATTAAAGTACCGTTCGGTTATTTAAGTCCGGCATTACGCCATTTTCATCCCCCTTTTGAAATTTATTTCACGTTGCTCTTATTATTATTATTATTATTATTATTATAATTATTATTTTTATTGGTTTTCTCTCGTAAAAGGTAGGGGGAAAAAAAAATACTATATTTATCTGACAACTTTAATTTGCTCTCTTTAACCATTTTCTCAATGTAGAAGATTTAATTTGTATTATATAATACATTGAACATAGCCACAAAGAATTCTCTCATTTACTTTGAATAAATATTCCTTCTATATATTGCGGTAGACTCGTTCATTTGTACCTTTTTGGCCGTTACCTTTCAACATCGACGACCACAAGTTAATTAGTACTTTCTCCTCGTTTCAAGTCCCTTCGGTCGGTGGTTTACATTTTTACGATGGTCCTTTCAACAATTTGTATTTATTTAATAATGTATGCGTGTATAACTATAATATATACTTACACATGAACACCACGTTGTCGACTTACTCGTAAAACTGACTTAACTCTACTCGTATATTTTGTCAATTTTGTTAACGTGATTTTCGTCGTTGGAAAAATCCAAGCAGTTACGTCTTTCTTCGTAAACACGTAACAATGTTTCACGAGATGGAGCAATGAATATAAGTAATAGTCACGTTAAGAATTACCGCGAAAAAAATCGATTTCTCAATCGAGTTAACCATCGGTTGTTTTATTTTTGGATGCTCGTTAAGCTCGCCATTTAAAAAAAAAACTTCAAATCATGAGCAAGCAGAAAAAGACAGATAGGTGGTAGGAGAGAAGAAAAAAGAGAAAAAAAGAAAATAAAGGAGATAGAAGAAAAAAAAAAAAAAGAGAAATCCAACGGATATAGGGTCGAGTTTCACGAAATAATATTTCTTAGGTTTTAGGGTAGGGTTGATGTAGCGATCTAAAGGTAACTATGCCCCGAGGGAAGTGAGAAATGAAATTCCAGCTATCTTGGTACGTGGTCAAAAATAAAGTGAGCCTCTTTACTCGACTGGCCACGTGTAATAGGTCGAAATAGAGGGAGGTGGTTTGGGGGTACGGTGCTAGGTAGAAAACTTTCACGGAATACCGAGCAGAGTAGGATGGAGGAGTAGTCATTCGGTTTCTCGCTACGTGAGCACACGTTTGTAAATAGAGGGTTGATTCATGAATTTCTAACCAGGGCCGCTCGTAAAATTTGTTAACTTTCTTGTTTCTCGATTGTAGGATCTTACTAAAATTGAACGTTCCCTAGGATAACACCTTTGTATTATGTCTATCGATTTTGTTTTTATCCTAGCAACGGTTTTACCATTGCGTACGATCGAAACACAATTTTTACAAAAGCATTATACGAAAGAGAAAAATAAAAATAGAGAAAGGGAGAATGAAAGTTTAGTCGAAAAAGAGGATCCATTTGAAAATTCAGTATACATATGTTTGAACGTGTGAACATGGGTAAAAAGCATCGAAGTACTTCAAAGAAAACGTTTAGATTTCAGGAAAACTCATCTTCGCGTTTATACTTTGCTAAACGCGAGTCTCATTATCTCGATTTCTCTCAAGTCGTTTTCTAAGCGAAGCAAAGATCGTGTCAGAAAGTGTGCTGCTCCAATTAGTACGTACAAGCGTGACTAGAAGTTACAGAACATGTAATCCGATAGGATGGCACGTTTATGGATACACGTTTAGTGTGTATGCTTAAGCAAGCAAATACGCGTGCATATATGTAAGATCTAGATCTATGCAATTTCTGAATATTACGCGATATTCATATTCACGAAGACAACGATGTGTCCTACAAGGTAATAATGAATGCGAACGATACTTGAACCTCGTGTTCAACCAAATAACCTACGACGTAGGTTTATGTTTATATGTATATGCATATGTGTTATATGTATATACATATGTATATTGTGCATATAACGTAAAGATATCTCTGATATTTTAACACATACACAGTATGATTCTTGATAATTACGTTAACGAGTTAGTATCGATCAAAGTCCAGAGATTAATTAACATCGAATGTCAACTCGATTTACTGTCAATCTCTTTATTAGTTTCCACCTGAAATTCGAATTTCGTATTCATTAGGTTATTTAATTATCAACAATGAAATCTAAATTCTCTCGTTAACAATTATGAATCGATGATCGAAGGATGATTTAATATCACGCATTTTACGCGTTTCCTTTTATTTCTTAGATCAAATATAAAAAATATGTTCTCTATCTCTTTTTCCTTTTTCCTTTTTATTACGTAAATTGTTACAAGATATATATGTTTGTCCTTCGTGTAGAAATTTCAAAGGAGAAAATATTTTGTCCTCGTAAAATATTTCCAATTCTTATCTCATTTCTCAGATTCTCAAGCGAACGACCAACTTTTCTAATGTCTCCATTTAAATACTGAAAATTTCACATTCGTTCTATTCCGGATTCCTTATCGGCAATGTTTCTAGGAGATAGAGATTTCTACGTTGTTGGCGAAATCTACGAATAAGATTCGGAGTTTTTCCTATATAGTCATTTCGAAGAATGGTTCGATTTAATTCCTACTATGTCATTGTCGATGAAGGACCAAACGATATTTTTACATTGCCAGAATTTTTACGTCGTTAAATAAATTTCATTTATTCCCTATGCTATGCATTCATTCACAATTCCTTATAATTTTAATATATTACCAAAAAAAAGAAAAAAAAAAAGGAATATTAATAAAAGTATTCGCGTATAGCATAATAGACGTATTGTTGCAGTATTAAAAAATTCAAAATTCAAAATTAATTAGCAAGATATTCGTGCATAAATCCGTGTATCGGGCATGTATTGTGTATTTAGGAATTCCAAATTATTAATAATGAAAAATATTCTCGCGTGTATCGATGTGCATGTTTTGCTAAACGTTTAAAAATTCGCAATTAAAAAAAAAAAGAATAATAATAATAATTAATCCAATAAAATGGAGCGTCGATTCGTTTGTATTAAGTAACAATAGATACATAATTCAATTTCATTTGCAAATGTAGTTTAATATCGGGAAGGACAATTTTCCGCAATATACTTAAACCGTATTCCGGATGTGTTGTTTCCTCCGCTATTTCCGACAGATGGGATTATATCGTATACAGATAGTTGCGACCAGAAAAGCACACGACAATAATACCCATGTTGCTCGTTGCTAACGCAATGCTCTTCTGTTCGAAATGTATCATATACAAGCTAAGAGAATATGCTCCGTTTCGTAATGTAACGCGAGACCGCGTCTAGCAATCGCGAATGCACACATACACACACACATGTATGCATAATATGTATTTATGTAGATATGTAAGTTTGTTTATTTGTTTGTTTGTTTGTTGTATATACGTATGTATAATATGTATGTATGCGTATTTGCATGTATGCACTTCGTCTCTTCTCCTTCTTGTTTTACCTTGTCGTGCTGCCCAATTTTACCAGCCACAAGGGTACTACTATGCGAATATTGTGTTCGCGAGATTTTACATCGAAATAGAGGAATATCTTTCGTGGTTTTTATTTTTTTTTTTTTTATCTAACTAGCATGTTTATTTCATATTTTATGTGTTTATCAAAAAGAGAAAATAACAAAAAAAAAAAAAAAGAAGAAAAGGGGAAAACAAATAAAACGAAAAATTGGTAAGCAAACGTACGATTAAACCAACAATTTAATTGTCTAATTTATTCGTAGATTTTATTATACAGAATATTTTTAATGAATTAATTAACGACACGTTCTTTTTCTTTTCTCGTCATAAAATTAACGATAAATATTCTATGTAATTTACAATTTTATAATACACAGAGAAAAAAAAAGAAAGAAAACATTTTTCATTTTAAAAGAAATATTTTTAAACAAATTTATTGTTATATACATTTGTCTCGTCCAACTGAGCAACAACGGTACTCGAAATGATTATAATTCGTTCGTAGATGTTGTTTTGTAAATATCACGTTGATTCGTTGTTAGAAGGATTCATTACGTTCCATTAATGACATATGAGTTAACTGGAAAATCGTACATAAATTCACTACTGTTAACACCATGAATTTATGATAATTTGATAAAGTTTTAATTTGATGGTAACATTATTCTCGTGAATATAATATACAGCGTGAAATTTAGCTAAACTTTATTCGATCAAGTAATATACTTTTATATTACTTATCGATCCGTTTAAATGATATTACCAATATTAAAATAAATGGAAAAGAATTATGTGAATTATTTGGCCAATAATTTAATATAAGTACATTAATACGAATTTTCTTTCTTATTGTCACAATTATTTGTTATTAATTATTATATTTGAAACGTATATTATTCTCCACGCTCATTACTATTATAGTTTTGATATGATATTACGTATTACATATTATTGTAATTCCATTTCAAAAACGAAACCTTTAATAATGCCATTGTGTTGTATTACTCTATCCAACGTGTAAATGAATTGTCATCGTATAAAGGTTTGGCTATTTCTATGTGTTGAATTATGATTGTATGTATATGCGGTCATTTAATATATCCGTAGTGATTGATAAATGAATAATAATGCGATTAACTGGATATTTTGAAGAGTGATTACTTTAAAACGATGCAAACCGATTAATCGTGGTTTACGTTGACGACGAAAATAAAGAAATGTGTGATGACAAGTAAAAAATAATATCGACGATCGAACGTAAAATCCATTGTAGAAAAAAAAAAAAAAATGAAAAGTAATTAAAAGGAAAAAGTTTGTTCAAACCGTAATAAAACTATTAAAAATAAATCATTAACTCTTGACGAAGATCGAACGTTTGAGTTTTCGAAGTAATATTAAGTGCCGATGCGTCTACAGAAGGGTAGGTTGTATCGATTTCGTATCAATTTCCGGTATACATTACTGAAATACATAGACACGCATACAAACACTTAAACAAACGAGACTACACACAGGGAAACGTTTAATACGTCTACACGGATAGTATATAGTTGTTGTTCCTCCTTCGATGTCGCAGCATATTTTCTCTTTTGTAGAAAGGGAAAAAACATCGGTGACGGGGGTGTGTGTTTGTGTTCTTAGAATAAAATGTTCTATGTGTTGGTGTAAGTATATACAATGTAGGAAGTATACTTTTTCAATTCGGAACGAACGGATATCATCTTTACAACGTAACCACATCATCCACAAAGACTTCTCGAACGACCTCTCGATTCGAAACGATAGAAGGATGACTAAAACGGTATCGGTAAGATTCACTCTCTCTCTCTCTCTCTCTCTTATGTGAAGCAACGAAAAAAGATTATATGGGTTATTCCGTGTCGAGTGATTGCCGACAGAGGTTTTAGTATCACTCCGCAACGAATATAGGAAAACGAATGAAAAAGTCTGTTCGAGTGTAATCGTTCATCGTGCACTTCAATCGTTTTATCGAACCCGTTAGAAATCGTGGAAGAGAAGTGGAGAGTTGTGGAAAACGGTCCATCTTTGAGAACTAGTAGAAAAATAAAAGGAACCGCAGTTTCAACGATATCAATTCTTCGTAGTAGGAAAAGAGAAAGGATTTCTTTTCTTTTTTTTTTTCCTTTTTTCTTTTCCTTTTTTTTTTGATGCTCGTCCAAGCGCGAACTTGTTCGTTTATAAAGAAAGTGCAAAAAAAAAAAAAGGAAAGAAAAGAGAAGAGAGAGAGAAAAAAGTCTCCTAGGATGACGAATAAAAAATGAAAAAAAAAAAAAAAAGAAAAACAAGAAAAACGGATACTACATAAGGATCCTTTGATATTGATTTATCTTTGGAATGTATACTCTTTTCGTACGAGCGTAAACGTACATAACATATATACACATACATGCATATAGTATCATCGCGAAGAGGATGTCGTTGGGTTGTGTTGTATATTCCTAATATTTCAAAGTCTCTTATTCGTCTATGATATATCGATCAGGATCGTTTTTGTTATCGTCCCAAGTCATTCATTCATTCATTCGCCAAAATTAAAAGCCCGTTTCATATACCTATACTAATCCCTGCTTTTAGGAAAACGAAACGAGACGAATTTTTGTTGTCTTTCAACGATTTCACAGTTATAAATACCGTTCAAACGGAACAAATTCCTAGACACATTCCTAAAGCAAACAACTCGGATTCCGTTTGGGTATTCTACTGGTGGATAGAGAGAAAGATTATTTACTGATGCCTATCTCTACGGAAAACTGAAAGGAAATTTCTCTTTTTTTATATACATATATATTTTTCTCTCTCTCTCTCTCTCTCTCTCTCACACTCTATTTTCGGCTTTATGGGATTTCACGAAAAGGCAACATGTCCGCTAGTCTTTCCAATGGCAGAATCCAATAGATCTCGTGTCGCCACTGACGCGAATCTCTCGGAAACCTTTGTTTTTATTTTTCTTTTTCTTCTTTACCGAACCCATACCGATAGTATTCGGTACAGCCGAAGGCTGTGTAGCAGATTATCAATTGTACAAAATTGCATCAACAGGAAGGAAAGAAAAAGAGAATTTTAAAAAAAAAAAAAAAACAAAAGGGAAAGAAAGTTATATGTAGTTTTGTATCGCTTTCGTTTTCGTTCTCTCTCTCTCTCTCTCTCTCTTTCTCTTTTTCTTTTTCTCTCTCGATAGACGGGAAATGGTAGGATCGACTTACCTTCGTCGTTGGAAAATGTCATTATCGAGTTCGGTGTCTCGTGAAACCGACTCGGATCGGCGCTCGTTACGCCTTCCCAAACGGACACTCGACCTCGTTTAAAGGTTCTCGAGGGCGTCCTTTCAGACCACCGATCCTTAATTAATCTGGAAATCGAGTCGAGGAGAAGGAAGAGCCCCGAGTTGTGCCGATAGATCGAATCCAAAGGGGTTAGAAACAGAGAGAGATTGAGAGAGAGAGAGAGAGAGAGAAAGTGAATGAAAGAAACAGCGTGAAAGAAAAAGAGAGACAGACAAAGAAGGAAAAAGGGTGGCCAGGGGTGGGAGAGGGGTGATGGGGGGTGGGTGGGGGGGGAGGGGAAGATAGAAAATGATAGAGAGGATAACGCAAAGAGAAAACTAACTCGTTTCGAGAATTTGAGCGGCTTATAAGTACGACAAGGGTTGCATTCGCCACGAGCACAGTTTTTCCCTTCGCTTTTCGAATAATCCCTTCTTCGATTTTATTGTTTCTTTTTTATTTCTTTCTCTCTTTTTCTCTGTTATCTTTAAGTTTTCTATTTAATCTCTTCTCTTTATCTTCCTTATCACTGTTATTATCCCGCATTCCTATCCCCTCCACCTCCTCCTCCTTCTCCTTTTTCATCCCCTGGTCGTTACGTGCGCGAACCACCTGGCTTCTCTGGAGGTTTAGAAACTTCTCGAACAATCGGCGCCTTTCCTTTCCTTGAATAAGTCAAACGCTAATCTATAAAGCGAATTACTTTGAGAAGAAGGGAGAGAGGGAGAGAGATAGGGGGTGGTTTGGACGGGGGTTAGTTAATTAAGTTCAGGAGAAAAACGCTTGGGGAAGTTCTTCATGAAGAGGAAGCATTGACGGAAGTTTTTTTGTTTTTTTTTTTTTTCATTGATTCTTTCCTCCTTTTTATATTTTTTTTTTCTTTCTTTATTTTTTTCAATTTTTTTTTTCTTTTTTTTTATTTGTTTTCCCCCTTCTTCCACTTACTTTTTATAATTATCATTATTATAATTATTACTATTATTATTAATATTATTATTCTTAATATCCATAGAGCAGACATTTTTTTCGATGATGTAGTCGACAGGTATTTTGTATCTTGTAAAATTAATATTAATACGACATTAATATATGTTATACATATATTTATACATATATATATTTTAATTCGTATGCGTGAAATCTTTGACGAAAATTACGAAAGATCTCTCTCATTCTTTCTGTTTCTTCTTTCATACATACGTTTATTTTTCTGTAAATTTCTGTTTTTGTGTTTTTTTTTCCTTTTCATTTTTTTTCTGCAATTTTGTTAAAATGTTTTTTCTTTCTTTTGATTACTTTCATCGTTCCTCTCTAAAATCACTTTCTTGAGACTTTCGTCTGAAATGCGATTATCGATAAATCTAAACGCACAATTCGTACACTATTTACAATATTGGTATTTTCTTGTTTTCCTTCCTTTAAACTTCGGCTTATTTATTTCTTTTTTTTTTTTTCTTTTTTTCGATTTTATATTCATACGTGCGCGTAAGTGTACGTTATTAGGTGACGTGTGTATATGTGTTTTTATATTTATATATGTGTTTTATAATATGGGCGTATACGTACGTGCAATGCAATAATCCTTGTAAAATTCCGATAAAAACATATGATTTTTCTATCTAAAGTTTCGAACACGCAGAAATGAGGAAATGTGTTGATAATAATATAAATCGGAATAACATTTATTACAATTTATTATGATAGCAAGTATAAAGGAATATGAAAAAAAAAAAGAAACATTTGATTGAAAATATGCCTTTGGCACATTGAATATTCCTGAATCTCGTATTGCTTGGTCCGTGATTAACGAATTATCATCGTATTTTTGTATTCGCGCATGCATGCAAAAGATTATTCTCGGTTATCAAAAGGAATAAACACAAATATTACAAGATATAAATATTCTTCCGTAAGTTATACATTTTTGTTTTTTTTCTTATAACGATGTCGTATAATTCTTACGTTTTCGTTTTGCAATCGGATTTCTTGTTTTATTATTTTCTTCTTCTTCTTCTTTTTTTTTTTTTTTTTTTTTTTTTT
>NW_014569669.1:128599-135759 GCF_001313835.1 Polistes canadensis | reverse complement strand
GAGAGAGAGAGAGATAAAGATTTTTCAATGTTGAATTTCGCAATCTGTGGTAAACTCGATGATCATCAATCGATCTCCATCGAGTACAATCAAGCTAATTCCAACTAACTCGTAAGAAGCACAATAGCATTGTAAAGGAAGGGACGAGGATTGAACTGGATCCCGACTTCGGGGCTTCTTGAGCGAGTCTTTGATTACTCGCCGCTAACGTGGCAGTTTTTTCCGTCTTGAATGGTGGTACGTTCGGTATATCCGGTAAAGAAGATTGACAGACCAAGTGGAGAGTTCCTCCGGGAAAGTGTTGCCGTTCCAAACGCAAAGAGAAACCCAATCGGGACGTTGATATCAAATTTTCTTCGATGTATCCATCTGTTGGTATTTCCTTCGTTATCGCTTTGTCTACCTGTTGTCGAGATCAAAATTACATAATTGAACATAGAGAAATATAATGAGAAAAAAGAAAAAAGAGAAGAGGAAAGAAATATTAATTGACAAGAAAAAGAAAAATGTTAAATATAAATTTGTATGGATTACGAATCGGGTTAGGTATCTTGATGAAAGATTGAAAAACCATTAAAACGATAAGGATCGATCGATTGATATAATAATAATCCTCGGTCGGTCTCGTTAATTTTTTACTCGATTAATACAAAAGGGTGAAGGGAGTTCGATCGTGAACGAACGATTGTAAATATATTCAGAATATCAATGTTGCGGTTGTGAAGGGGCTCGGTCAAGTGAAAATTTATGACATTGTTACGAGAGCATATAGATGTACAGTAGTAAAGTATGCCGTTGGACGGGTGCAATGGAAATTGCGATTGTGCACAAATCACGTTAGATTTAGGTACTTTGGCAATACGCCAAAGGCAATTGCGGTGCTTAAAGCGTAACATGAAAAATCGTATCTTGTATTCGCGAATAGACCAAAAGGATATATATATAGTTATTTGTCAAGCGATAAGAGGGTTAAGTTTAAATCTAGCTTGTATGTAAAAAAACAAAGAAAGAAAAAAAAAAACCCCCCCAAAAAAAGATTTTCCTCTACCTTCTTCGAAGTACGAACATTTTTTTTTGTTATTTTTTCCCCCTCGAAAGGAACAAAGAAAACGAATACATTCGCGAAATTTTCACTCATATTTTTCGAGCTTTTAAACGATCGAATATTTTTTGGAGCGTAACTAGATTGCCCCCCTAACACACATAAACGCATAACCGCGCATAATTTCGCGTTTTTCTAAAGCTTGTTCCCTTTCCTTCTTTCTCTCTCTCTCTCTCTCTCTCTCTCTCGCTCTCTCTTGTCACGTGACATGCTTTCTTTGAACGTTAACCATACTTGACTCACCTCTTTGCCGTTGAGAATAAAGGTTAGCACTGGTGGTGGGTAACTCAATGCAGATGTGCACGCTGCTTCCAGGATCTCGCCAATCTCATAATAAGGTCGAAGCCCGTCAAGAGCAGGCGGACTTTTCGGTAACACTGCGACGCTCATATTTGCTTCGGCATACGTTATACGAAAACTCGGTGCCTCTGATGACACCTCGCAACCATACGATCCGCCAAGATTTATTCTTTCTGTCGAGAATTTTAAAACAAATTCGTTAAATATTTTTAATCTCTAACGCGTGTCAATGCTTTTCTTTTTATTTGTTTTTTTTTTTTTTTGTATTTTCATTTTATTTTCACCTACGTTAGGTTCGTGATAAAAGAATGCGTTATAAAGGGTTTACGTGAATATTACTGATCGATTTAAATATGAATGAATTTTTATAAAATCAAAGTATAAGGGATAAAAAAAATAAAAAAAAAAATACAAACACGTTTTCTCTATTTTCATTGAATATTTTCTAATAAAGGGAACTAAATTATAGAAAAATATTATCGTCTCTTGTTAATATAATTCGATAACATACTTCTGCGATCATTGGATTGTCCCAGTAGCGTCACTTGTCGCCCATCGCTCCGAGCAATATCAACGATGATACCTTCGACGGGAAAATATTCACCAACCGGTCTCGAACTCGGCATAAATCTGAAGAATTCAATTCCATCCTTGAACCATTTAACCGAGTAAAGTTCTTTCCCACCTAAATCGTACTCGCATCGCAAGGTGACGTTTTCCCATCTTGGGTCCACAATATCCGGCACGTCCAGTCTCACTATTTTCGGTTCCTGTCCTGAAATAATCGATAACATGCAAGAATTATGATCCATTTGTGCGTTAAAAATATAGCTGAATCTGTTCACCACTTACCTTGTGAAAATGCTTTCAATAACACGCGGTACAACGATTCGAACGATCGTTATTCTAGCCAATCTTTTAATAAAACGATGTTTACGACGATAATCCTTGTGCGTTTATTTCAACGTATATGTACGAAACATTATACGAAATGTTTCAATGAATACCTCTGTTTTTTTTATCAACATATCTTTTACATTTTTCATATTTAATCCGTTCAATTTTGACGTTCGGTAAAATGTAATAACTTTTAAGTTAGATTTAAATGATCATTTTGATATTATTTTTATTGACAATATCGGTATGACCTTTCAAAGTTTTCATTTCACAAATAACTCATATAATTATTATTTTTATATAATAAATATTGCGCTATACGTTTTTTTTTTTTTTGTTATTTATCGTTACAGAAAAATAATTTTGTAAATAATTGAAATACGAAAATATCTCCAAATAAATAATACACCACCACTTTCGTAATTGCTTGCTCATATCTTTTGAATCAAGTTTATGATTTAAACAATTCATCTATATTCTGATAACGATTAGGATAATCGATTCTAATTATTGATTAAATTTAATTTTTGGATTATTTTTATCACGGAATAAAACAACAAAATGACCTATTTGAACATATGAAATTTGATTATTAAGTCTGATAGAGAATATTTTACATAATATTTTTAATTTCTTGGAAAATGTCCTTTTACACATAGCAATTATTTCTATACTTTACAAGTAGGAAAGGAAAAAAAAAATGAAAAGGTTTTAAACAAATAGGTTAATGAGAATCCTACACAAGCAGTACGTGCAAGAGCATATCTGCTACGTTGTAAGCACTTTTACGTTGTTATTTCGTAAATGTTTCATTATTAATTTGTTATAATATAATCGTAAAATCTTTTAAAAACGTTTGCATTAAATTGACAAAGCTAGCGATAGGAGTAAAATTCTTACTAAAATATTTTAAACGTTTGTTAAAACCCTTTGACCAATTCAAATGTGAAAACGAAAATAAGGTTATTTTGTAAACGATTGTTCCCGTGTTTTTCTATGATTTCAGAATTTCAACGAAAGCTACTCGAACTGTTTTTTCAAGCATGTGGCCTCAATCGTGAGAATGGATTATTCCCATTCTTTGTTGTACAAAAGTTCTATGTGTTAAGCTGTGCTATAACCGAATGAAAAAACTAAACATTGACCAATAAACATTTTAAAAATATGTAGGCTGAATCATTTAAAAAAGAAACATCTAAATATTTTAATTATTTATGATTTTATATAGGATAGCTTTAACAATAACTGTTAAATTTTCAATTAACGAAAAATAAAAAGTAAAACACAAGTTTGTTTGATTTAAAACGTTAATATTTTTATTGGTATCAATTTTACTTTTGCAATTCTTGTTTTACCACCCTATACGCAAAATTGTCCAGCAAAGTAACAATATATATTGTAAAGATAATTTTTTGTTTAATTTCGATATAATCACTATTTGTTTAAATGCGCAATCGTGATCTCCAATTAATTGGTATTCGAATAAACAAAAACAAAACAAAAAAAATCCTTACGTTAAAATATTTATTTCTCATTTCTTGTATTTTATGCGTTGTTAATTTGGACTGTCGCAGATTCGTACGTTTCGATTGGAATAAAATTGAGTGAGCGAGCGAGCTCAATCTCGAATGGAAATATTTGTTAGAAGATTGAATGAAAATAAGGAATAAGAAGAAGAGGGAGGGAGGGAGGGGGGTGGGCAAAAAAAAAAAAAATAAAAGGAAATAAATAAATGGGGTCAAACATAATGTAAATTCTTGGCAAGTCATTTACCGATCGATCGTTCGAAAGGGAGAATACATTAATGTATATATTTATCGTGCACCAACGGCCGCTCAGCAGTTACCGCAAACATCGTCGTAATTAAAAATATTCGTTTAACCAACCGTACGTGTAATTATCGCCGTCGAAATCGTGTATTCAACGAGTCGAAGCGTAACACGGAGTATAAAATGCAAAAGAGGGAAAGACCGACGCCCGAACGAACGAACGAACGAAATGGTTGGTCCGAGGGTTGAAAAAGGTGGTTGTTGTAGCAAACATTCATTAAGACCTTTCCAACTAAAGTTTTATATACCACAATCTATAGAATGCTAAAGATTTCTTTTTTACCTTCATTATTCGAGAAGAATATTGGTCGAAACTTCGTTGAATTATTTATTACCTTCTTAAGTATTATATCTTCGGTATTTCTTGGCTGAAAACATTTTTTTTGTTTTCCCCCTCAATTTTTGTAGGATTATAAAAGTGAAAAACGATCTAGCTGATGTCTCGTGACGTTCCATGGTAAATTGGTATTTACTCACATAAGCAAGTAAATACATACTAGAGTATCTACGTATATATGTATATATAGATACATTCAGAAAAGTGTAAATTGGTAGGAAGGTAATTTCATTCTTTCTAGTTGATACAACGCTTTAATCCCAATCGGTCGTATTTGTGTCTTCCCGAATAGAAAGAGAGATGCGAAATAATTGCTACGTAATAATTAACCAACGCCACTTTGCTGTTTATAAATGCTTCCGTACTTTGTGATTCGATAATAACCGACAGCAGGATTTGACGAAACAAAAGGATAGAAGGTGAAGAGGCTTTTATAATAGCTTTCTTTCGTGATGCCGCATTTACTAGTACAACGGTCCATTCTTACGATGATACTACACTGAATTCCCTATGGTTTGGTGGTAATTTGACCAGAGGCTTCGCGGAACAATAACGAGACTTTTTAAATAATTCGTTGCCTTTTCAGGACCTTTGTGTGTTGGTACAAGCTACAGTTAACTGCGATACAATAGGGTCCAACCCTTTCCGGCTTTAGTTTCGTTACAAAGTCCTTAGGGTCTACGGGAACGTATATTATATTTGGAAATTCATTTTGATAAATTAATAAGCCTACCTTTACAAGTATCATTTGTTTGTTACATTACTCGAGAATATTAAATACGTTGGATTGTTTATTTACTCTCGTGATTTTATTCTATAAAATAGGTTAAAAATATATAATACGATTTTCGTTTGAATCTTTCGAAATTATTTCGTTATTTAGATCTAATCAATCGAGATCGATAAGAAAAATAATAGTTCGTACGCGAACGCGATATCATCTACATCTAATCTAACGTGCTATCGTTTGTATTAATACCTACAACGTTAGACATTTACGAATCGAATTATTTCCCAATTAGCGTAATTGAAAAGACTAACAAATATTGCAGAGTAGACGAGAGAACAATACGTGTATATTTTTGATTTGTGCCGATTAACCATTATACGATATTTATTTTATCGATTTAGCGATAAAATAACTAAAAGAATATTATCGAGTATGCAAAAATCGATAGAACAGTGTTTTTTTTTTCTTTTTTTTCCAGTTCGACATTTTTCTGTTATTTCGCGTTACTGCTGTTACTAATAATAATAATAACAATAACAATAACAATAATAATAATAATAATAATAATAATAACGATTTAACAAACAAACAGAGTAAAAAAAAATAAAAAAAAAAAATGAAAGAAGAGAAAGAAAAAAAAAAATATATGTTGACTCATCATCATCGCGCGTTCGTCGAATTAATTTATTTTTATTTCATCCATCACGAAATATATATATATATATATATATGCTACGAAGTATGATTCATATTTGATATTTTTTAGCATATTTGTATACATGCTAACGAAATTATTCTAATTATTCGTGTTTCTCGCGTAGGAAATACAATGGCAAAAAAAAAGGAAAGAAAAAAAAAACAAAATTCGTGGATTAACGAAACAAAGAGCGTTCTCGTTTTTACGACCCTTTTTGTCGACTCTTTTACATTATATCACTATATGTTATTTACTTGCACAATTTCCTGTATTCATTCTGCTCTCGTTAATCGTTATAATTACATATTCACGTTCGCTCAAGTTACTTAAGCAAATTTCGATGTAGATCATATTCGACTTTAAACTTAATACCTTGGCTGGTAAAGTAGAAATACAGCTTATTAAAAGTTATATATATATATATATATATAATATACTTTATTCTCAAAGCGATGTTAATTTAACTAGGATAAAGATCGTTAAGTCGGCTACCGTTTATAATTAATTGTTTTTCTTGAAATATAGAGAACAAATTGCCAGAGAATATAGATTTGTTCTATTTACTTAAGCAAATTTTTCTTCTACTTTTATCATCTACTCTTTATTCCATCAAATTCGAAGATGCCGGAAACAAACATTTTGCTTACTTTCGTAAAAAAATCCATTTCTTTCTTTCCTCCCTCTCTCTCTCTCTCTCTCTCTCTCTCTTTTTCATTCTTTCATTCTGTCTTTATCTTTCTTTTTAAACTCGATCATCTTCCATCTCTCTTCTTTTACTTTTCCTTCTTCACTTTCTATCTCTGTTCGGAACAGTAGATGGGTTCCTGGCGTACCAATTAAGCTGGCAATTAGTTTAATAATCACCAGATTAATTAATATGCCACGCGACGGCCCAGAGGACGGAAGACAATGGTTCTCCAACGCGATCCGCCTTCCTGTCGCGTTTGCTCTGGCATTATACTAAAAGAGATGAATAGAGAGGAAGAAAAAGAGAGAGAGAGAGAGAGAGAGAGAGAGAGAGAGAGGAAGAGTGAATGAGTGAGTGAATAAGAAGCTTCGAATCGTTTCTTCATTAAAGATACCAAAGCTACGAGAGTATTGAGACTCTTTTAAACTGAAAGGATTGATTTGCTTCACTGCTTCCTTAAAATGTCTTTACTTTGATATTAAAATTAGATCACACTGTGAGCCTTTGTTATACACAATTGAAAGTGAATTTAAATAACGAAACTAACAGTGAATCAACATAATATATATATATATATATA